>NW_026682026.1:0-12153 GCF_028640845.1 Ahaetulla prasina | reverse complement strand
CATCTGAACAGCTTTCCAACCCAAGAAAGAGTACAGCTGGCATACCAGATGGAACTAAGCAAAGCCTCCTTGGCCACAACTGCCACCAGCTACCATCTGCAGGAACTTTATTACAGAAAAAGTCTAATCAGATCGAACCGAGTCAAATTGTGCATGTGACATGTTTATTTTTTATTTTATTTTAATTTTTTTTTGCTGTATGCTGTCCACAGTCACGTCTTGTGAGATGGGTGGCCGTATAAATTTGATATATAAATAAATATTCGTAAATTAACATTCCTGTTAAAGGGCCATAGCCGTCTCTGAATGGTGCCTGCTAGTTTTGGTGCAAAATCAAGTCAAACAAACCATAATGAGAAGAACTTTTAGGATACTGATGATTACAGAACACACATCCATAACCAGAAGACAGATCAAGATATTATATTTGCTTCACACTTATGCCCATATTAGTTATGCATTCATTTAAAAATGTTAATATTTACTTTTCCTGACTAAAGCCAATTGCTGAAGAGCTATCATTTTATTATCACTACATATTCTCAAAAGAACAGGTAATCAGAAAAGTCTACCCAGATATTTAATCAGACTTTTATTTTAATGACCTAATGTTTTCGTTTTGTAACTGCTGGCAGCTCATGCTGGGTAGAAATTTAGTACTCTCTGCATTTAATTATTATTTTATCAAAGATTTCTTTGCCTTCCAACAGTGAAGAAATAACTGGGATTTAAACAAGAGTTTGTATCAAGAGTTTGTATAGTGAAACTGGAGTACAGAAGTCATACTCCAGGCATGTATTATTAATATACAGAAAAATACTACCATATCTGCATTTATTTAGAACCAAGGCCCATTATATATAATGAGTCTTACTTTAGAGTAAGTTTGCATAGTATGCCAGTTTCAATTAGCCCTATTAAGCATATTTTGGAACTGCTAGCTGGCAGGAGCTACAACAAGATTTAAACCCACAAAAGAAAGAGGTGTAGGGATTTTTTTTTTAATTGTAAAAATGCATTATAGTGAATGGTTTCATTTAAAGTACCTGACTTCAGTACAGAGAGTTTCCCCTGAGGTTGGAGTAGGCCACTTGTAGCCCCCCAGAAGTTTTGGATTACAAATCCCACACACTCTATTCATTGGCCTTGCTAGCTGGGATTCCGTAAATTGTAATCTGAATCACCAGGAGGGCAACAGGTTGCATATCCTTTTCCTGGAATATGTCGCTGAGAGTTTGTGACATAAATCTCACCTTTGGGATGACGGATGGAAGATTTCAAATGCAGTACAAATGGCCAAATCCCTGAAGAATCACTGAAAAGGGTATAGTTGGCTGAAGTGTACCCTTGACTCACACCGTTAATCAAATTACACTTCCTGGGAGGTCACACACAGATATAAATGAGCTGTTCTTATTCATGTGAAATCTCACAGGAGAGTTTTGTTTCAATTCCCAAACACCAGAACTCCTGATCTCCCCATTTGCAAACAACCACACCTTAGCCTGTGTGGGGTAAAATCTGTAAACAAACTGCAGCCTCTTCTATCAATATTTAGTATATATTTAACACACTTAGTTCCTGGCATTAATAACACAGAAAAATAGATGGGAGAAAAGTGCTTCTTTGCAAAGGATTTACTCGAATCACTTGTGCATGAACTCCTTCGGGTAATAGTAATAAATCGTGAGTGATGCCTGGAATGCTTTCCAATAAATCATTTAAGGACAGCCCAACTTTCTTGGTAACATTGTAGGTCCCCATTGGCTTGTTCTTTCCTATGATGCAGTACAAGAGGGGAATCCTTGACTATAGGAAGAGGATCTGATGGGGCTTATAATCCACTTAGCTATGTGGTAGAGAAACCCACCCTATGCTTCTTCTGCACACACAGAGATGTTTCCATTGCTGCTCTGGCTAGCAAACCACAGTGCTTCAACACATCTACTATTCCTTCTCCGGGTTTTGAAGGCTCATAGCAAGATGCCTTTAGAATAGGTAATGGGGATCAAACATATTCTACCCCTGCCCTTCCTCATTGGCTATCACTGAGATATTGTGTGACATTATTATTGAATGCCATGTTGCCATTAGGACAGACTGTGTTCAAGATGATGGAATTTGGAATGGTACTGCTTCAGAACAATCATGTTGTTGAATGCTTCTCACTGGAATATGAGAAAGCGTTAGCAAAATTCACTGATTGCGTGATAGTTCTATTACATTTCAAATTAACATTACATTACATTACATTACATTACATTATATTACATGGATATGCATTCAAATATGATACATCAGCACTACCCACGAAATTTAGACAGCCTGTGATGGTGCCACCTTATCTTGTGCAATGCTTACAAAGGTTAAAAACATTTCAGTTCTTCTTTGACTCTGTCTTACAAGCTTTCATTTATTTGGATAAAGAATGCAAAGGAAGCATAATTCCCTTTCAGTGAGATGTTCCTCTGGAATTGTTTGAAAGAGCACTGATAAAATGTCATCCAGGCAGCTACAGACGTAAAATGGTATAAAGATATTTGAAGGACAAACTTACATATATGCATAGTTTATAGATATCTAATAGCCATCCACATACAGTAGTATTTCTAATCCCATTACATCATTACATTAAAATATTAATTTTATCACATATAGTAGTTGAATCAGTGTTGTGAGATGTTGGCCAGAAATGGTCCAGGATGGAAGAATAATATCATATTGGCATTTCCTCCTATTGCACCAACAATTGATTAAATTTAGAATAGATTACAAAGGCATATCCAATACTCCTTCCCTTCCCTTCCCTTCCCTCCTCTTCCCTTCCCTCCTCTTCCCTTCCCTTCCCTTCCCTTCCCTCCTCTTCCCTTCCCTTCCCTCCCCTTCCCTTTTCTTTCCTCCTGCACTGATATTTTTGATGATGAAAGAAAATTGTGACAGGGTCAGAGGCAAACGCAATTTTTTTATTCCTGCCAACTGCTATTCAGACTCATGCAATCTTTGTGGGCTTTTTTCCCCATTCATTCCTCCAAGATCACTCTAGAGAGGATACCCAATCCAGCCTTGCAGCTATGACAACTAGGTGATGGATCCTCTGAAAGCTGCAAAAAGGTATGAGTCTTCCCATAGTTAATTGAATGATGAATATTTCTGAATTTCACTCTGCTCTTCTTTGGATTTCAGCATTTTCTCAAAGCGCCTGAAAGGTTAAGCAACATTCACTTGTCTGGAAGTAAAGCAAGACAGGTTTCAGTTGCTGGATTAAACCCAACCAACAGATTGGAGTTGTGGAGAAAATGAAGAGACCTACAGAGCATACACGTATTAGATTACTTACTCAGTTCAGACATTTAGAGCAATATGAGCAGCATTCCACTTTGTACTGCTATGCAGTTAATCCAGTAATATATCAAGAGTTTAATACTTAAGCACAGGTCAAATGGCAAAGCAGGAGGCACTTGGAAAAAATGCCTTTTCCCGTCTCCTAAATCTTACTTCAGCATTCTCTGATTCCATTCAAATTGGATGAAAGAATAATGAAAGTGGCAGACCATCAATCACTTTTAATTTGTATTCTTACGCTGCATTTTAGGGTTTTGTTTCTGCCTTACCTATCTTTTTAAAAAGCAACATGATGCTGTTGGTTATTATTGTTGCAAACTCCAGATAAACATTATCCTTCTCTCCCCCCCCACCCATTTATTATACTCTGGAAAAAATAGTTTGGGGTGAGGAGAGATGGAAAGAAGGAATTGAATTCTTGATTATGATACAGGTCAATATCTTATAGTGAGTTTGTTCCTCAGCATATATCTACTTGAGGTTCTGGTCATAGGAGCTCTGAGATTCAATAAACACCCTAGTAGATCTCTATAGAGATTCTCAGTCATCCAGGTCATGGTTGTCCAAAGGTACTTTTTCAAAAGGCAGCTGGATTTTCTTTGTTTTTCCTTGAAGATATTTTGCTTCTCATCCAGGAAGCCACTTTAGAACTGAATAAGCTTTTTAGATGAGAAAAAAAATGTCTTCAAGGAAAAACAAAGAAAATCCAGGTGCCTGAAAAGTACCTTTGGGACCCCAGTAGATTCAATAAGCCTGAAGCCTGACTACTCCTGAACTCAAATATCTATTTCTGGAGTAGGACGGTCAAATTCTCATGGCTTCACAAATGTCTCTTGCCAAACATAAGCCTCTTGGAGGTTTCCTTCATTAACCCTCCCGACTTGTTACAAGTCATTAGCAAACATTGCCTAAGTTTGCTTAGCGTTCTTCAACATCTAATGATGAGAAATCTGGAGAGGCCAAGTCTGATACCCAGAAAAGCTGTTAAGGAAAACATTGTCAGGATGATGTCCTGACAATGCAAAGTAGTCTCCACCATAAAATAAACAATTGTAGAGATTAACAGAAGAGGGTGCTTGGAGCCACCACATTTCTCAAATAGATATACAGTAAACACAACCCCCTCTAAAACAGGATCCACAAATAAATATAAATCTTCTAAAGGCAATCTGTCACTGAACGCAGTCAGTTCACAAACAGGGCATTTTCACAGAGGATGCTAAAAGTACAGTAGGCAATTCTTATGCTAGTCTTTGTATCCAAGTAGTCAGAATTAGTACATGGGGTATCTCAGAGATGAGGAACTAGCGATTCTTCCTGATTTACTGCACTATCAGGACAACTAATCAGAGAAGGAAACTGTAAATTTGTGGAGCCTTCTGATCAAAAATATCTTTCAGTTAAAGAAAAAATAATCAGTAAATGGTGGTGGTGGTTGTTTAATTTGATGAGCAATGCTGAGAAGAGCCATGTTTTGTTTTGTTACATTTTACGGAACAATTTTTCTGTCTCCATCCTGCCCTTGCATTATAAAAAACTTGTCTTGTCTATTCTTGGTCTATTGTATCTTTATTCACTTCTTCCTGATTGCTGTTCTTGCCTTGGACATTTATGCCTTGAATGTCTTTTGTTTGTTTCTTCTGCCATGGTTTGCAGAAGCTTTCCCAGTGTCCCTTAGTGACAAATCCTTCAAAGGCCTCTACAATTCTACATCTCCATGGCTATTGTTACCATGTTATAATACGTTGTCACAGATTTGTTTCTGGTTAGTACAGACACAAGCAGGAAGGCGAGCAGAAAAAGAAATATTTATTCTTTAAAATAGTCTTAACTTTTTCCTATCCCTAAATTTATTTTATTCCAATTTCTTAATCCCCACATTTGTTTCTATTATCTTTTTTTTCTTATTCACAATATGTAAGAAGCTTTTCCTATGCTGAAATGTCTGTGGAAATTCTTAGTCATCC
The DNA here is from genome assembly GCF_028640845.1 of Ahaetulla prasina. NCBI lineage: Eukaryota > Metazoa > Chordata > Lepidosauria > Squamata > Colubridae > Ahaetulla > Ahaetulla prasina. Next base: position 6,844 of record NW_026682026.1, on the reverse strand, counting down.
AGGTCATAGTTGTCTCAAAAGACCTTTTTCAAAAGGCAACTGGACTGTTTTTGTTTTTTTTTGTTAGAGGAAAAAAAAAAAAACATTTTGTTCCTCATCCAAGAAACTTCATTAGTTTTAGAATGCAATCAGTTATCTGTGAAGCACGGTGTCATCGTCTCAGCAAAATGGGTGATTGTCTGATTTGGAATATCACGCACAGAAATGGCTACTTTGCCTGAAAATGTTCAAGGCTACCATGCTTTGTGCTTCAACAATTGGTTTATAACTTTCTTCAGTTGGTAGAGTTTGGTAATTGAATGTTCCTCCTCAATGTTTGCCTATAAGGGATCGGGGCTGGTGACCTCAAAAGAAAGAAAGGTTGTGATTGTGATGTGCAGAGAGAGGTGTAGGGCAGTGATAGCTAACCTTTTCAGCACTGAGTGCCAAAAGCGCGCACACCCATAATGCAATCCGTGCGCGACCCTTCCCATTCGCCCCGCCCCTGCACATGTGTGCATGACCCCCACGCATGTGCGTGTGATCTCCCCTGACTGCGCCCCACCCCACACACACATGCACACCCTTTGCATGCACCCCGCTGGCCGGTGGGAGGCATGCACACATGCACAGTGGAGCTGAGCTGGGTCAACAGCTCACGTGCCTGCAGAGAGGGCTCTGCGTGCCAATTGTGGCATGCATGCCATAGGTTCGCCACCACAGATATAGGGAAAAAGGCAAGCGGTAGGCTACTCTCAGGAAAGGTGATTAGAAATGTGAGGTTAATCCCCACCTTCCAGCCCCATTGCCTCATCTTAGTACATAGGCTGCCAAGTCTTCATGACTCCAACTGAACTCATATAGGAAGTCACTCATTATATCTTTTTAACGTGAACAGCTGAGATATAATTTAAAGATAAGGGATACTAATATTAACTCCTTGTCATGGTCAGAACACTCTCTTTTTACAGGTAGTCCTCAACTTATGTCTCTTTGCTTAACAGTAGTTCAAAGTTATGATCGCCTCAAAAATGACTTACGACCTGTACTCGCACTTATAACCATCATCCAACACTGCAGTCACTTGACTGCAAAAACCTTTTTTTTTTGCTAATTTGGGGCAAAAAAATAGCAAAAAATGCCCATCGGGGAAACCGGATTCATTAAATAACCACATAATTTGCGGTTTAATGACTGCTGTAAAAATTGTCATACAATCAAGTCTGACTCAATTTGCAACCGCAATAACTTATGATTGAAATTCCAGGCCCAGTTATGGTTGTAAGTCAAGGACTACCTGCATTTTCTTTTTTCTTAACCTTTCTTTCTGAGTTTAGGCTTGTTTTTTCTTCTAATCTTGTTAGTAAAATTTTCAATAAAAATTATTCAAAAAGAAAGAAAGAAAGAAAGAAAGAAAGAAAGAAAGAAAGAAAGAAAGAAAGAAAGAAAGAAAGAAAGACCAATGTAAAACTAGGTACCTTATTAAAGGTTAAAATTTAAAAGAAGGGCCATAATAGCTCAGGCTGTTAGAAGCCTGTTATTAGAACACAGCAGCCTGCAATTACTGCAGGTTCAAGCCCGGCCCAAGGTTGACTCAGCCTTCCATCCTTTATAAGGTAGGTAAAATGAGGACCCAGATTGTTGGGGGAGCAATAAGTTGACTTTGTAAAAATATACAAATAGAATGAGACCATTGCCTTATACACTGTAAGCCGCCCTGAGTCTTCGGAGAAGGGCGGGATATAAATGTAAACAAAAAAAAAATTATGAAGGTAGAAACTGAAGAATAATGGATCTAATGCCTTTAGTTGGTTAGATTATCCAGAGAATATACAAATCACTCAGAATCTCAAGAGTATGTTCAACATCCAAATACTCTACAAAAATATTATAATTACTTTCCTCCTTAATTTTTAGGCATGTACTTTTTTTTTTTTTTTTTGCATTTATATCCCGCCCTTCTCTGAAGACTCAGGGCGGCTTACACTATGTTAAGCAATAGTCTTCATCCATTTGTATATTATATACAAAGTCAACTTATTGCCCCCAAAAATCTGGGTCCTCATTTTACCTACCTTATAAAGGATGGAAGGCTGAGTCAACCTTGGGCCTGGTGAGACTTGAACCTGCAGTAATTGCAAGCAGCTGTGTTAATAACAGACTGTCTTAGCAGTCTGAGCCACCAGAGGCCCAGACCCTAGTTATTTGAGTTCTCCGGATTAACAGGATGATATGTAGACAGGTCCTTTAAAGACTAGTTTTTCTCTTCTTCCTGTAAGGGCAGGTGTGAAAGGAAAGAAACAAGGTTTGTCCTGCTTCTGTCTTTTCTATGTTGGTCAGGCCAACCACGCATGTGTCAAATGCCAAGATGCTTGATATCAGCTATCTTGCATTATTTTCAGTGATGCATGAAGGATACACACTGCACTGTTTATTTCACTTGGGCTGTTTGTTTGTATCCAGATGTTTCAAGTAAGCACTCGTTTCCAAATCCCAAAGTGTCAAAAAGAGAACTGAGGTTTTTGAAAGGGTCACTTTTTAAAAACTCAAATAATTAAAGCCTTCTCTTCTTCGAGGTATGGCAGATGGTTAAAATTATCTAGGCAACTTCCGAACTGTAAACATTTGATTTAAAAAATGGAGACACAGTTTCTGGGTATAAAGAAATAGAGAGAAAGAGAGAGAGAGAGTGTGTGAGTCCAAGACAAAGTAGAGATCCGAGCAAAGAGAGTGCTGGGAATGTCAAACATGCTTGACCTCCCAATCAGCAAACAACCATATTATAAACAACATGTCTAATCGGAGCAGCTCTCAAGGGAACAGGAGCCCTTGTATTTGTTTAACATCAGGCAAATGGGTTACACACTGAATTGTTTGGTAATCCAACGTTATTAAATGCTGGAAGGCTTTATTAATATTGAACTGTAGCATACTTCAGAACTGTAATGCATTTACAGGTAGCAACTTCCCTTTCCTGGTGCAGGAAAAGGTGCTGCAAGTGAAGAACAAAGCTATCAAATAATGTTTGCTACAAATGTTAAACACACCGTACCAGGTCACAGAATTCTCACCATGAGTTCCTTGATTGATGGGAAACTCAACAAAGGAAGCCACGTAAAGAGATACAGGTAGCCCTCGACTTACGACCGCAATGGAGTCCCACATTTCTGTTGCTCAGTGAGGCAGTTGTTAAATGAATTTTGTCCCATTTTATGACCTTTCTTGCCACCGTTGTTAAGTGAATCACTGCGGCTCTTAAGGTAGTATACATGGTTGTAAAGTGAATCTGGCTTTCTCATTGCCTTGCTTGTCAGAAGATTGCACATGATCCTGAGACACTCAAAGATGATAAATACGAACCAGTTGTCAAGCATCCAAATTTTGATCACATGCCCATGGGGATGCCGCAATGGCCATAAGTGTGAAAAACAGTCACAAGTCACTTTTTTCAGTGAGGCAACTTTGAACAGCTAAATGAACTGTTATAACTCAAGGACCAGGGGTGGGATTCAGCCAGTTCGTACCTGTTCAGGCGAACCGATAGTTGTGACCTGCGGGTGGGCCCACTTACCCACCCACCCACCCAGGCGTTTTATTATCCTATTTATTATCCCATTTTTTAAGCCACATGCATGCGCACACTCTCACATTTTTGGTGCTGGGGCGAACCGGTTTTTAAATTATGTGAAGCCCACCTCTGTCAAGGACTATCTGTACTACCAAAATCAGTTTCAGGTTCTAAATCTCCCAAAGAAATGCTTAAAACAGGGGTCTCCAACCTTGGCAATTTGAAGACTTGTGGGCTTCCACTCCCAGAATTCCTCAGCCGGCAAAGAGTTGAAGTTCACAAGTCTTCAGGCTTCCCAGGTTGGCGACCACTAGCTTAAAACCCCCAATTGTGGGTTCCAGTTTAGCAAAGAAATATACCTAGGGTCTTTCACCGCTGCTGAGTTAAAGTGCTACAACCCCTCCTTGATTTGACAGAAAGCTATGAATTTGTCGCACTCATTTGTCGATTGCCACTGGGTGTGTTCTGACTCCCTGCCAAATGGTGCTGCCCTGATTATGCTGGTGCACCATGTAAAAGACAAAACAATTGCTGCCCTCTTCTTCACCGTGTCATTCACTGACAGGAAAAGAATTGGTCAATCACAGTGCAGCAAAGGAACTGAGTGGATCTGGCTGCAGGACTCTGTCAATCATTGCTATGATCTTTCCTCCTCTTGCATTCAGTTATGTTGGAACCCAAACCGAATAAAGTTAAAAACAAAGAAATTGGAGTCATGAAGGAAACTGAATCACAAGCAGGATTTTTCTTTAGAATTTCTCTTTCCTGCCTTTTCTTTCTTTATATTTGTAATAAATGCCAATTAATTCCCCCCATCCTCTGCATGTGGAGCATGGGAGGGACTGGTCCTGTCATTCCTCTGTTAAACTGTTTCTGCATTCTCCCAAATCAGTAAAGGACAATACCATATAGAATTGTCAGCTGCATAGTCTACTGCACCTCTTGCTGACTGTTTCATTTTCCAGAAGACTGAAGAAGTGAGAAGGGGATTGACTCTCCTTAAGTTTTCAAGTTCAATTAATCTGAAAAGTCTTTATGAAAGAAGCTGCTTGTGATACCCCACTTTTTTTGAAGTGAACAACTTTTTTGATGGTCTTACAGATGTTTTAGAATAGAATAGAATAGAATAGAATAGAATAGAATAGAATAGAATAGAATAGAATAGAATAGAATAGAATAGAATTTTTTATTGGCCAAGTGTGATTGGACACACAAGGAATTTGAATCAAACTCATGATTGTTCACCAACTTTTTTCAAAGTTATGTATTATTAGCTATTCTGGTTTTTGGTTGTATGGCATGATGTTACTTCATTGTATTGTATTTCTGTATCTTGATATAAACCTCTGAGAGTCTTGAAGATTCAAAATACCAATTCTATAAATATATAAATATGATCCTAAACAATATGAATTGTGGTTGAAGAAGTACAAAAATAGAGGGAACTTGGGAAAGAATTAATTGGATTATCTTGAGGTTTAAGATGCTACAGAAAATGAAACTGGGATGTAGTGGTACATGCACTGATTTGTAGACAACCAATTTCAATTAGTTTAGAAATAACCAGAACTGTTAGAAAGGTATCAGTATTATGGACAGAAATCCTCTGGTCAAAGAAAACTCAGTAGGATTCAGAATTTCTCCAAAAAAATTATATAGGGGGACAGCTAAGGAAATCAATGTGGATTCATAGAAAGCTAAAAGTAGAAAGGGGCATTTATGAGCCATGGTGCCACATGACTGCCAGCTGACTGCAATTTGGCAGTTCAAATCTCACTAGGCTGAAGGTTGATTCAGTCTTCCATCCTTCTGAGGTGAGTAAAAGGAGGACCCAAATTGTTGGGGGCAATATGCTAATTCTGTAAACTGCTTGGAGAGTGCTGTAAAGCACTGTAAAGCAGTATATAAGTCTAAGTGCTATTGCTATTGCTATAGGGGATATAACCCGAATATAATCACCAAAGTGTAGGAATATATGCAGAAAGAGATTTAGAAAGGCTAAAACAGGAACTTAAGCTTTCAAGGAAAGTAAAAAAGGTTGACTATGTCAAGGGGAAAAGGAAAGACGAGGAAGAACTGTTGGGAAAATGTTGAGATAGTAAAGGTTAAGGAAACAAAGCAGAACTCGGAAATTATACCTTGCCTTGGTCTTTTCCCCAAATGAAACCTGCTTGATGAATCTTAATAATGAAAGATATCACTTGCTGTAATCTATAGCCTAGCACTAATGTTAAGATGTTTGTTATCAACATTAGACAATGAGACTGGATGATAATTAGCACACAGAGTGTAAAGAATTCTCTGACAAATTGAAGGACAAAAAGGACAATTATAAAAAATGGAAAGAGGGGCACATAACTAAGGCAGAATATCAACAAATAGCCGAGTCTGCAAAGATGAGCGAGAAAGCTAAGGCTCACAATGAAGAAAGGCTTGCCACAAAAGTAAAAAATAACAACAAAAAAAGCTTCTTCCAACATGTTAAAAACAAGAAAAAAGTCAAGGAAACAATTGGTTCGTTGCTAGGAGAAAGTGGCAAGAAGGTGTCAAGTAACAGGAGAAAGCAGAACTACTTAACTCATTTTTTGCACCTGTCTTTACACAAAAGAAAAAAACAGTCCAACCTATCAAAAACAGCAGTTGTGAATGCTCCAACACTTGAAGATTTTAAGAAGAGGTTGGATAACCATTTGTCAGAAGTGGTGTAGGGTTTCCTGCCTAGGCAAGGGGTTGGACTAGAAGACCTCCAAGGTCCCTTCCAACTCTGTTATTCTGTGCTCTGTAATCTTTATCCGCTTTTGATACAACCTTGATTGAATGCTGCAAATAAAGTTCCCTTATCCAGTGTCACATTATACAATTGGCAAAGCTTTGGCACCAAAAGTCTATAGTGTTTTATACCCCCTATAGGGATTGCTATATAATTCTGAGTAAATTTTAAATATTGTCTTTTTATGTCCATGCTTCGGAGTTTTACTTGGAGTGGGAGGTTTTTTTCTGGAACGCTGACATTTTGAACTTTTATATATTTCATCTCTTTCATCTCTGATAGTTGGAATCATGGCCTATTTTTCTCTGTTTCAAGCAATTAACCAACATCTTCCCAAGACTTTCACTGTTTTCCCAATATCTCTGTCATAAACATATAAGCATTAATTATATGTGCTGTGATATTATAGTATTTAGTTCAATTTTTTTCTGTACTAGTTTACACAGAGTAGATGGGCATCTAGCCATTTGCACCCATAAATATTTCAGTTCATCTTTCACATTATTTTCCCTTGTATTTTTAATATG
>NW_026682025.1:0-12153 GCF_028640845.1 Ahaetulla prasina | reverse complement strand
CATAGTCAGCTCCATAGGCTCACCTCTACAAAACCTAGCCAAATTTCTCGCCAAACAACTACAGCCCTATGCAGAATCCATCGCCTCACATGTAAAAACTCATTCCAGTTCATAGAGATCATAAAGAAACAAAACTTACAGCCCAGCGACCTACTCGTGAGCTTTGATGTCATATCCTCTTCACCCAAGTGCCAATCAAAGCCTTGACAGCTATCCAAAACAAATATAACCCCCAAAGCACATACTAGATCTGACCAACCACTGCCTATCAACACATACTTCATCTATAACGGACAAAATACAAACAAATAGAAGGCGCACCCATGGGATCACCCTCTCACCTGTCATTGCCAACCTCTACATGGAACACTTTGAAACCCAAGCACTAGAAAAATCTGATCACAAACCCAAACTCTGGCTCAGATCGTGAGCGACACCTTCATAATCTGGCCACACGGAAAGAAAAACTTGAAAACTTCCTCACACACCTCAATAGCCTACACCCCAAAATACAGTTCACCATGGAAACAGAAGTTAACAACCAACTTCCTTCCTAGATGTCTTAGTCTACAAGAAACCCAATGGCTCCCTAGGACACACCATCTACCAGAAGAAAACACACACAAACCGCTATCTGCATGCACTCTCACACCACCACCAGCACAGATCAACTCCGTAGCCGACACTCATCTCTAGAGAATCACCCAGCTGTTCTAAAGCGGGCAGCACAGATTGAAACACAACGGGCCATGAAAAAGAGTTGGCTGGTGAGAAGTTCCTCTGTTCTTAGGTTTCTAAAAGAGACATTTTTCTCCCGTGAATTTTAGCGCCGTCTTTTGTTCATGATGTTTGCTGCTTTTGTCATCAAAACTCAACAGTGAGAGTGGGCCAGTGAAAGATGGTATGTTTATCCGACTCAGTTTCAGATTTGGAAGGTCACAAAGAACAGCTAAAATACAAATGTTTTAAGACAGGGGTCCCCCGTCAGTGTTTTGAGTAATGTATCCAAGGAAAGCAGAACTCCAAGGCAGGTAGATTCCCCAAAAGAACATGTTTATTGGACACACCTTATCGGCACAGCTAGTGAAAACCAACTCTTAAAAGTTCCTGCGGTTTCCCCCCTAATTAAAAGAGCAAATATTCCCTCCCTAGGTGTCACCGGTCACATTCTCCAATGAAGGTAGTTGGGAGGCTGCTTGACCACTGCTGTGCCATCTGCTGGGATGACCTTGGTTCCCAAGAGGAAAACTTTTTGTTTTGACCGGTAGCCGGTCTATCTTCATGGCAACTATGAGGCAGGAGAAAAATGGCTTCAGTCAGATCATCTTCCAACCTGTGGGCCATGGCCCACTACCAGGCTGGGCTGCGTGATTGGCCGGCCGGTGCGCGTGCCTCTGTGTGTGCGCACAGCCCCACTTGTACTCGCCTCATTGCGGCGCTATGGCCCTTGTCGAAAACATCACTATGAATGTTGCAGGCAGCCGCGCACACACGCACATGTGCTTGCCCTGCCACAAAATCATCCCCATTTTCCCTCTCCCTACCTGCTCCAGGCCGCCAACCTGGAAAGGTTGTGGAACTCTGGTTTAAGATATCGTCTTGTTGGACAAGCTGAGAGCTCTTGCTTCCAAATGCTGTCCTAAAGATCACATTTTCAGAGACTGCAGGTAGTCCTCGACTTAACAATCCTTCGTTCAGGGACCATTCGAAATTACAATGGCACTAAAAACAGTGAGAAATGATCGCCTCACACACTTAAAACCATTGCAGTATCCCCCAAAGTCACATGATCCACATTCAGACTCTTGACAACAGGTGTGTATTTACAACACTGCGGCATTCATGGGACCGCCGTTCACAACCTTCCCAGCTGGCTTCTGACAAGCAAAGTCAATGAGAGAAGCTGGATATACTTAGTGACCACATGATTCACTTAACAACCGTAGTGATTCATTTAAGGTAAAGGTTCCCCCGCACATGCACGCTAGTCGTTCCCGACTCTAAGGGGCGGTGCTCATCTCCGTTTCTAAGCCGAAGAGCCAGTACTCTCCAAAGACTCTCCGGGGTCATGTGGACAGCATGACTTAACATTGAAGTCATTGAACATTGAAAGTAACAGAGTACTGTTACTTTCCCACCAAAGTACTTGCATTTTTTCTACTTGCATTTTTTACGTGCTTTCGAACTGCTAGGTTGGCAGAAGCTGGGACAAGTAACGGGAGCTCACTCCGTTCATGGCGCTTAGGATTGAACCACTGAACTGCTGACCTTCTGATCGACAAGCTTAGCATCTTAGCCACTCGGCCACCGCATCCCTTTTAGTGATTCATTTAACAACAACCAAAAGATCATAAAATCGGACATAATGCATTTAACAAAGGCCTTGCTTAGCATCAGAAATTCTGGACCCGAATGTGGTCATAAGTCAAGGACTGCCTGTACCCAGTGAGGTATGACCTCATTGATTAAAAACAATTTTCTAATTGATTATTAAAAACGCTATTCTTCCTACCGCCTCTTCAGTTCAAATTGATTCTTGGAACAGTTTTCACTGTTTCTTTTCACAACTGATCTTGCAAACAAGGAGACTAGAATCCCCTTCCTAGCTGCTAATTGTATGTTCTTTTCTATTTCTTATAGATAACGTGGGGATTCAACTAAATCCCTTTTCTACAAACTTTTTAAAAAAACCTTGTTTAAATCAAAACAGAAAAAAGAATTGCACTCTTTTAATAATGGTGTGGAGTAGGGGAATAAGCTGAAATCTCTTTTTCTGCTTTCAGTAGTGGGTGGATACTAGTAAATATACAAGGTACCCAATGATGTTGGCATATACATGTCTTAATTAATTTGACTATTGTTTATGCAAAGCCAACAGTTACTACCATAATTAATTTGATTTTTGTTTAAAATCAAAAGCAGGCAGGTTAGAAGAAGGAAAAGTACAGATAGACTTACAACAGTTCATTTAATGACCATCCAAAGTTACAATGGCACTAAAAAGTGACTTATGACCATTTTTCACATTTATGACCTTTCCAGCATCTACATGAACATGTGAATAAAATGCAGATGTTTGGCAACTGATTATATTTATGACCGTTGCAGTGTCCTAAAATCATGTGATCCCCTTTTGCGACCTTCTGACAAGCAGAGTCAATGGGAAAGCTAGATTCACTTAACAACCAGGTTACTAACTTATCAACTGCAGTGGTTCACTTAACTGAGACAAGAAAAGTCGTAAAATGGGGCAAAATTCACTTAACAAATGTCTCACTTAGCAACAGAAATTTTGGGCTCAGTTGTAGCCATAAGTCAAGGACTGTTGTGACCTAGGCTTACTGAGTCATTAAAACGCATGAGTAGTCCCAAAAACCTCTTTTATTGCAACAGCTGTGAATTACTTTCATTCACAGCTGAATCCCAATTAGTTGTAAAACCTCCTTTGGGATAATCACCAATCTTTATCAAAGACCTACTTGGCAAAGACACACGGAGTCCAGAATCAAACAGAGATGCCGACTGGGAACAGAATTAACAACGTTGCTTTCCTGCAAAGGGCCCACGTGCCTTTGCTCCTCTTTTAAGCCTTATGGGAGGGGCCAATCATCTCCAGGCCTTACTCCCGAGTTGTCCCTTTTGTTTTAACTGTTCTTGCCTTCTGGCAGCTCTGTGCATGCGTGCACTAGGAACAGGCTCCTCCTGTTCCTCTGCCTCTCTGATGTCCGACTCTGGGGGCTCTGGAGTTCGTGCATCACTCCCAGATGGCCCTGGCCCCATCTCTGCCTCTGACGCAGAGCCTTCATCTGAGCCTTTCCCAGACTCCAGGAGTGGCCCATTGTCCTCCCCAGCCTCCTCACTGTCCGACTCCGCTGCTAGCTCCGCAGGCTGCTGGCAGACCACAACAAGGACCGCCTGTATAACAGATTAGAGGCTGCTGTTGGACTAGGCCTGGGGTGATATCCATGTTTGTGTCTACTGCTGACCATGAAAGACTTTGAATCAGTTCAACTCACAGTTGTGGTGTTCTGCAGATACAAACAAGGGAAGCCACCATGCAACCTATGGTTGTTTCAGTGGTTCATCTGGGCTGTGAAGAATCTAAACGGCCATCAGATGGCAGGAAAACACATAGAAAACTCTTTGCTGGTCACCTGTAGTTGCTCTAATCAAGGGTCCAACCACAATTACCGGGTAGTCCTCGAATTTTGCATACAGACGAGCCCCAAATTTCCATTGCTAAGCAAGAGAATTGTTAAGTGAGTTTTGCTCCATTGTATGACCTTTCTTGCCACAGTTGTTAAGTGAATCACTGCAGTTGTTAGGCTAGCAACACGGTTGTTAAGTGAATCTGGCTTCCCCATTAAACTTTGCTTGTCAGAAGGCTGCAAAAGGTGATGCCGCATATGAACGCACTATTTAAAAGAGATTATAAAAATACATGCCAGTTGCCAAGTGTCTGAATTTTGATCATGATGCTGCAACAGTCTTCAGTGTGAAAAATAGTTGTAAGTCACATTTTTCAGTCCGTCACTTGAACGTTCACTGAATGAATGGCTGTAAGTCAAGGACTGTGTTTAACAACCATGTAGCTCAATTGCAAGGACATTTTTGATCATGTTGGTGTGTGTTTTTAAAATGAAGGCAGCTTGGCTTTTGAGAGCCGTCACCTGCATAGACCTCACCACCCTTTCTGGAGATGACACCCCGTGCAGTGTTTGCCGATTGTGCCACAAAGCCAAGCATCCCATCCGAGAGGATTTGTTACAAGCCTTGAAAATGCACGATAAAGGTACGTCGTGCTTATGAAACCTTGCTTCTACCTGGGTAAAGCGCACTGACAATTTGGACCGTTGTTGGCCTTCATCGGACAAAGAGAAACGAGCTGAGTAGATAAAGCTAAGTTGGCAATGTGAGATGTAATGTGAAAATCGAAGAAAACAAGGAAAAGCGTATTGCAAATTCAACAGCACCAGAACAATTGACCCAAGAGCAGGAGTGTCAAACTCGAGGCCCACGGGCCGCATCCATCCCACGGGGTGCTTACACCTGGCCTGCGGGGGCAGCCTGGAAATATCAAAGGACCGGCTCGCAGTGCCTCTGCCAGCCATAACAGGCTACGGGGGGAAGCATGCGCTCCCCACATGGCCCGTTTTCAGCCTCCTGCAGCACCCTGCCAGCCAAAAAGGCTGCGGGGAGGCTGTGCGAGGGCCCCGTGTGGCCCGTTTTCAGCCTCCACGGCCTCCTGCAGTACCCTGGCCTGCTGAAAACGGGCCATGGGGGGCCTTGTGATGGTCCTGCACAGCCCCACTGCTCCGTGTTTTGGCCAGCAGGGTGCTGCACGAGGTGACCGTCCCATCCCATCCCCTCCCGTCTCCTCCCCCTCCCCCCCGCCAGCCCGCGGAGGAGAACTACAATGCTGATCTGGCCCTCCAAGAAATCCAGTTTGACACCCCTGCCCAAGAGGATCGAAAGTCGTCTTCAAAAACAAAACAAAACAAAAATGGCAGGAAGATTGCTTGGATTTGGTTTTTTTTCCCGTAGCTTCCTCCAACACTTTCAAGTGCTGGACGAGGCTAAGTGGAAGCTGGGAGAATAAGCAAAGCACTTGATCAAGGTAAATGGTGTTCTTTCTTGTCAGGTAATGCAAATCGCATTAAGGAACATTAGACCCGCTTTGCACAGGCTTACAGTGGATCAATCCCAGCAGTGTGGCATAATCACTCTTCAAGCCAGTCCCCTGGCATGAAAAATTCCCAGTGCTTGAGGTCCTGATAAATCTCAAATATTGCGGATATTGCCAAGAAGAAAAATAGAATAGAATAGGAATAGGAATAGGAATAGGAATAGGAATAGGAATAGAATAGAATAGAATAGAATAGAATAGAATAGAATAGAATAGAATAGAATAGAATAGAATAGAATAGAATAATAACTTCATTGTCACTTTGAATGTACACTAATTGGCATACATTAAAGTGAAAAATGAAATTATTCTTATGGCTCTAAAGTCATGGGAATTATCCTCTGGATTTTAGCTTAAGTTATGGCCACGATAGGACAAGCTTGGTGGTGTGAGTTAATATTCCAATTATCAACTTGCATGTTGAACAGATTTTTTTTGTCTATGGAGATTCTTAGTCATCCGGGTCACGGTTGCCCCAAAAGTGCTTTTATTTTTTCAAGAGGCAACTGGACTTTCTCATTTATTTTTTTTTGAAAATGTTTCGCTTCTCATCCAAGAAGCTTCTTCAGCTCTGACTGGATGGTGGGGAACTTTTTGTGTGTAGGAATATCTGAATTATCTCCAAAATTCTCCCGCTCTTCCAAGATAATGTTTACAATAGTCGGGAAAGTACTTTGTCGGCTTTCTTTTGAAAGGCAAATTAAATGCTAGGGTCTCCTTCCCAAGCTAGATTGGGACTCTCATAATCCCTACATGCTGGGGATTTGGGTGGTTGAAATCCATCCACGCAGAGTGCAAAATTAGGAAAGGCTCTATTGGAGTGAACTAGGTTAGTGGACAGGAGTCACATGAGGATAACAGAGGGGTCCTTGGGACTTGCTGAGCTTGGTGGTTTTCCTGCAAACGTTTCAAACTGCAATACTTGTTTGGTTTGGAGGCTGCAGTGCTTCAGATAGAAAGTCCATACACAGAGAGGTAAGGACAGCCGAGAAGGTTTTAGGAAACTCGGCTCCCGTTATTTAGGATACTGCTTATACACGCTATGTGTTTAGAGTTCAAAGCATTGTTAGAGACCCCGCACATCCACTTTACGGTCTGTTTCTGTTGCTTCCCTCCGGGAGGAGGTTTCAAAGTATCTCTAGCAGGACTACCAGATTCTGTAACAGCTTTGTTCCCTGTGCAACATCTGGTAAATTCACAAGACTCGTTTTTCTTACCATGTACTTTTATACATCTGAACTAGATTGTGTTGTTTCTCTGTGTCATATAATATATGTGGGTATCTATCTATCTATCTATCTATCTATCTATCTATCTATCTATCTATCTATCTATCTATCTATCTATCTATCTATCTATCTATCTATCATCTATCTCCATCTATCCATCTATCTCCATCCATCCATATCATCTATCTATCTATCTATCTATCTATCTATCTATCTATCTATCTATCTATCTATCTATCTATCTATCTATCTATCTATCTATCTATCTATCTATCTATCTATCTATCTCTCCATCCATCCATCCATCCATCCATCCATCCATCCATCCATCCATATTTTTGTCATGTTGATGTGGTATATATTGGAGGGGATGGCCCTTTGAGATCTGTAGGTAACGAAATTTCATTTTAATGTATGCCGATTTGTGTACATTTAAAGTGACAATAATTCTAAGTCTTAAGTCATTACCCAAACTAGACAACGTCATCAGTGCTCAAGCAATGCTTGAGTTTTGGTGATCTTACTTATTTTGGGTAATGAAACATCTGCAGGAAAACAGACAAGCTCAGAGAGCACCAACAACCCTGAACTTCAGTGCTGAGCTACAAATATTCTCCTTTGTTGAGCATAACAGTCTTGATGATGGTTCTTTTCCAGGCATCACCACAGCAGCTGTTTGTGTCTATCCGGCTAGAGTAGCCGATGCAGTTAAGGCTCTCAAATCTGCTGGCTGCCATATCCCAGTAGCTTCAGGTAAGTTCTCCGCCTGAATTTCCACAGGGGCGGTTCAGAATCAGACGCTCATTTTATTTATTCGTTCATTAACGATTCTGTCTTGTTGTTGACTGATAAACAGTCCCACTTTGTCGTGTCACATATTCCTAGCAACCAACTTGGATACAGTTCTGGATTAAAAAGAAAAGTTGAGCCCTAACAAACTGTGATCAAAATGAATGAAATGAAATGAGATGCAGGGGTAGTCCTCAACTTACAACCACAATTGAGCCCAACATTTAATGTTGCTAATCAAGACATACGTTAAGTGAGTTTTACTACATTTTACGAACTTTCTTGCCGCAGTTGTTAAGTGAATCACTGCAGTTGTTAAGTTAGTAACACGATTGTTAAGTGAATCTGGTTTCCCCATTGACCTTGCTCATCAGAAGGTCCCAGAAGGGGATCACATGATCCCAGGACCCTGCAACCAGCAGGCCCTTTCCAGGTGGCCCGATTTGCCCGATTGGTCAGATTTGCTGATGTCAAATTATTCATGATATACCTGGATGATAGCTGTTTAAAGGTAACATCCAGCTCATGCTACCGTCTGCATGAAACAGCAGTGCTATATATACCGTGTTTCCCCAAAAATAAGACCCTGTCTTATTTTTGAACCCCAAAATAAGCTCTTGGCCTTATTTTGGGGAGGTCTTATTTTGGGCGCATGGAGCAAGATGGGGCTCCTCTTGCCGTCTTACCTGATTTCCAGCTCTGCGTTTAAATATTTTCAGGGAGGGCTTATTTTTGGGGGAGGCTTATTTTAGCGCATGCACTCAAAAGTCCGACTGGGCTTATTATCAAGGGATGTCTTATTTTCAGGGAAACAGGGTATTTTTCTTTACTACTGGGGCCAATCTTATTGGATGCTTACTCATCAGCAATTCAGTCTTGGACAAGTTTAACTTGGGCTTGATCGAATGAAGGCAAAGTTGCATGTCTCAAAGATAACGTTGCAGGAACCAATCTGGGTCGGTCACCGGGGCCAGAGTTTTAGTCTTCCAGACTTTTGGATTCGTGCTGGAGCCCATCTTCAGGGAATTTCTCCCTCACCAGAGTGTGGTGAACTGCTCCAGAATTGCTCCATTGGGATCCTTACAGAGACTCCAAACCCTTTTAGAACATTCATACTATTTCCGTTCGCTCAAGGAGGGTTGATGTATTGATGCTATCTTACTATGAACCAACGGTTGACATCCCATAATGGTTTCACGTTAAGCAACATGTTAAACGTCTAACCTTTGGAGTCCCCCATGGCCTTTACCATTTCCCCAGGGGTGAAATCTACTTACCGCTCAGAGGTCCACACACACGCTCGTGCATCGCACATCACATCCGTGCACAGACCTTCTGTGCATGCACAAAACCTTCTGCGCGCGCACGCAGAGGGTAAACACATTACTTCCTGGTTAAAACCAGTAATGACACCCGGTGGCGGTGTCGCGGTGGTTTGGCGATCGCTACCGGATCACGAACCACAGGCCACGATCTATACCGGATCGCGAGATCCGGTCAGAGCCGGACCATTTCATCCCTGCATTCCCTCATTGATTGAGGCTGCCCACTCAAGTAGTGGTCAAACCACTGTAAAATAGTGTTGCAATTCTGGTAGCCTGGAAGGATACCATGACTGATGGATTGGCTGCTGAGAGGTCTAATAGAAGTCCTAGATCTAACTCCTGATATAGAATATTGTTGTATTTTAACATCCATGATGTATTTAGATTTTGTTTTTCTTTTCTTAGTGGCAGCTGGATTCCCAGCAGGACAGGCGCCTCTAAAAACTCGTTTAGAGGAGATCCAGCTAGCCGTGGAAGATGGGGCCAAAGAGATTGATATTGTCATTAATCGAACCTTTGTACTGACAGGCCAATGGGAAGGTGTGCATCTGCATAGTCCTAAAATCAAGGTTCTAGGGCAGACTCTTCCTCCCCTCCCCTCCGGAATAAACCAGACAAGAACCTCAGCTGTGGTGGCGCAGTGCCTGCTTTGGGAAGAGACTTATTTTCCTAGGTACATTTTGGGCAGAAAGAGAGATTTATGGACTCTTAGGAAAATAACCCAGGCATTTTGCTGACGGTAATTTGCCAAGGGTTTGCAATCCTATCCAGCATGTTCAAAATTTCCAAGCGATTCTCCAGAAATTTTGAATCTCCTTTTTTACACGCTGGTTGGTGGTTTTTTTTAAAAACCTAAATTTGTTTATGGCTGTTATAAATTTTTGAAAAAACATCTCTAGATATTGGGTTGTTTTTTTAAAAAACAACAACAACCCAACCTTTTCTGCAAAGCTATTTTGTGAAAATTCAATCCATCCTCACTTTTCTCTAAATTAAGAGCAGGGGTGGGGGTGGGGAATAGAAAACTATGTGAGGTGCTACTGCTCTAATTATTTGCAGCAGAATTGTTAAAAAGAATTCAAAAGAGTTTTTTGGGTTTAGGTGGTGTGTCATGTTAAAAAAAAAATGCGCTGGATTTTTGACAACAAAATCTGTATTTTCTAATTGGTTTCACAGAATTTCAGGGCACGTGTGGTACTGTTTAGATTGCTGTGGCTAGTTGTCTCCCCAGAATGCCATTAATTAGTAGATTTAATAGCATTTTCTCTGCATAGTAATTGGGTTTTCCTTAATGTACCTTGAACGGATTGCCTGAAAGTGCTGACAGAACTCCAACAACTGGATTCTGTGTAGAGAAAAAAGGGATGCAATTACACACAACTCCCCCTCCCCCCGTTGTTTTGGCTGAATGATACAGTGCTGATAACCTCTACCTTTTTCATACAGCGTTTTTACTGTTTGTTGGCCAAAAAGACTTCCAAAGTAGGTTGCAAAACTCAGCTCTTGCTTTCAGGGTAATATTTGGTGTGGCCACTGGCGCAGCAGAGTCGCACAGTGAGGAGGTTGGGGAGGAACTTGGGCCAGTCCTGGCGGCTGGGGAAAGCTCAGATGAGGGCTCTGCATCGGAGGCAGAGAAGGAGCTAGACAGCAGCGAGGCAGAGGAACAGCTGAAGCCTGTTCCCAGTGTTCGCATGCGCAGAGCTGCCAGAAGACAAGAATAACTAAGAAAGCAGGGTCAACTTGGGAGTAAAGCCACACCTTGGAGGTGATTGGCCCCTCCCATAGGAAACAAAAGAGGAGCGAATGGGGAGTGGACTTTTGCAGGAAACAATTTGTTTTTCCATGACTCTGAGAGACTCTGTGCCAAGTTTTGCCTTGTACTGCGTTTGGAAACTAGTTATCTGGCAGCTTTCCAAGCGAGATAAGGGCTGTGTTGATAAATATTCCTTTGAAAAACTGTTTGGACAGGCTTTGCTGACTGTGAATGAAAGGAATTCACAGTTGTGAAAATAAAAGCGGTTTTGCTGGGACCAAGACTCTGCTTCCTGCTTTTGAAGGGAGCCTAGGTTAGAACAATATTTAGAAGAAGGCAAGCGAGGAAAGGGGAGTGGGGAGGGCAGAAATTCGTACAATCTATACTTTGGCATCCAAGTGGGAGAAATGCAGATTGTCCTCGACTTAATGACCACATTAAGTGGAACCAAAATTTCTGATGGTAAGCAAGACATTTGTTAAGCGAGTTTTGCCCCATTTTACAACCTTTCCCACTGTGGTTGTTAAGTGAATCACTGCTGTTGTAAAAGTTAGGAACACAGTTGTTAAGTGAATCCGGCTTCCCTATTGATTTTGCTCATCAGGAGGCCGCAAAAGGGGATCACATGAGCCCAGGAAACAGCAATCGTCATATATCTGAGTCAGTTGCCAAACATCTGAATTTTGATCATGTAATCATGAGGATGATGCAGCGGTCTTCAGGATTGAAAACAGTCATAAGTTATTTTTTTTAATGCCATTGTAACTTCCAAGGGTCACTAAATGAATTTTGTAAGTTGAGGACTACCTGTAGTTCAGCTTGCTTGGTGGAATTGCTCCAACTGAGTGTGATTTGAGAGAGGCAAAGGGCAAGTGATTTCTCAGCATAACTGCTGTATTTTTCAGACTATAAGATGCACTCCTCCCCTCCCAAAAAAGTGGGTGGAAATGTTTGTGCATCTTATAGACTGAATACAGCCTGGTTTTGGCCTCCTGAACCCTCCACACCTCCCATTTTTGCCCTCCCAGCCCCCCGAAGCACTTTGCAGGCCAAAAATGGGCCTGTTCTCGGCTTCCCGAACCCTCTGTGCATCCTGTTTTCGCCCTCCCCGGCCCCCAGAAGCACTTTGCAGGCCAAAAACAGGCCCATTTTGGGCGAAAATGGGACATGCGGAGCAGGGGTTTTATTACTGGTTTGCAACGGGACCATGCGCAGAAGCTTCCTGATGACGTCTGGGTCAGTGGGGGGAGTCTCCCGCCGATTTTACTACCAGTTCTTGCGAACCGGTCTGAACTGGGAGGCAACCCACCATTGGTGAGGAGGGTTCAGGAGGCCAAACACTGGCCTGCGCATCCCATTTTCGGGCCTGTT
>NW_026682024.1:0-12159 GCF_028640845.1 Ahaetulla prasina | reverse complement strand
GGAGCCCCTGCAGTAGTCGTTCCATTAGGTTTTGGAACAACCCTGGTGCCACACTGACCCCAAATTGCAATCGGGTGCACTTGAATGCCCCCCTGTGCGTTACAATCGTTTGGGCTTCGGCTGTGCGGGCGTCTACGGGCAGTTGCTGGTAGGCTTGGGCCAAGTCTAACTTCGCAAAGACTTGCCCTTGCCCCAAAGAGTGCAATAAGTGTTGCACCACGGGAACCGGGTAAGCGCTTTTCTGTAAGGCTTTGTTAAGCGTCGCCTTGTAGTCAGCGCAAATTCTAATTGACCCGTCCGACTTTATTGGGGTGACGATTGGCGCCTCCCACTTTGCGTGATCGACTGGCACCAAAATCCCCTGATTTATGAGCTTGTCCAGCTCCTTATCGATTTTTGGTTTTAGGGCAAAAGGGACTCTCCTCGCCTTAAGCCTAATGGGGGCTACCTGGGGGTCTAAGTTGAAGGAAATAGGGGTCCCCTTGTATTTGCCCAGGCAGTCCTTGAAGACATCTTCGAACTCGTTAAAGAGAATGTCTTTCAGGTTACAGTCACTTCTGTAGATGCCAGTCACTCCCATGCCCAGGGCACGAAACCAGTCTAGTCCCAACAGACTGGGCAGAGTTCCTTCGACGATCGTGATGGGCAGGGTCTTCTTGTGTGGACCGTACTCGACTCGGACGGAGGTGGTCCCTCGAACAGGGATGCGATTCCCCTGGTAGTCGTGGACTCGTAGCCGTTGTGCTTGCAGGTGGGAAAAGAGTAATTTTTGCAATATTGAGGATAACACATGGGAAAAATACAAAATACTGAGTTTAAACAACGAACATGAGTAATTATGAAAAAAATGAAATTGTTATTCCTGTAGTTATTGATAGATTGGGCATGAGAAGGAATAAATCTGTACAAGCACTAAGTATTACCTATATAGACTGGATTTACCAAACCTTCCACCTTGCTGGACATGTTATGTCTTGGGACATAGAATTTGGATTTCTAAAGAATACCTGTCAAAGATGTGATTCTTTTTATTCTTTATATACAGGTAGTCATTGCATCTTTTAATTTCTCCAGCTCAAATCCTGCTATGGACAAGAACATTAGGCCTATCTACAATGTTTTCCCAAAATAAAATATCCCTGATAATAAGCCCAATTGGGCTTTTGAGTGTATGGCAATAAGGCCAAGCGCTTATTTCAGGGTTAAAAAATGAGACGGTCTTATTTTGGGGGAAACACGATAGGTGAATCTAAATAAGCAAAATTAAAGTAGCTTACCTATAGCTTCAGAAATCCATAATTTTCAATATATCCAAGTCCTATAAGGTACGAAGAGACTTAATCTTCTGAAAATGTTTTCAAACTCCTTGAAGAACAGGCAGCTATTCGTGGACTCCTGCATGGTTATATCGGGTGCATTTGCTTCAGTCTTGTGGATCAGAAGGTCCTGCTTACAGTCACTCACACCTTCCTCATACCTGTTTGAATTAATGCAATATGCCTTATGTGGGACATCCTTGAAACCATCTTGGTAGGTTCAGCTGGTCCAGACCATAGTTTCAGTAGTGATGATAACATCTAGAGTGGTAATGGCTAACCTTTTGCCATCACGTGTCAAAAGCACGTGGGGAACGTGGGGATCATGTGCGTGACCACACCCATAATTCAATGCGCCCACTCCCCATGCATGCGCATGTGACCCCCACGCCCCCCACTTTGGCACATGAACACGGTGGGCCCAGTAGGCCCGTTTTTTGCCCTCCCCAGGGTCCAGAGGCTTTCTTGGAGCCTGGGGAGGGCAAAAACGGCCTCCTCCCCAGATGGAAACAGCCCGTTTCCCGACTTCCAGTGGGACCGGAGGATGGAAACAGCCCATTTCCCGACTTCTGGTGGGACCGAAGGCCTGAAAACCAGCTGGTCGGTGCACATATCTGCGCCAGAGCTGAGCTAAGGCAATGCTCGCATGCCCACCGATGGTGGCACGCATGCCATAGGTTCGCCATCACAGATCTAGAGTCTCTCATGTAACACATCTTTTGAGAACTACTGGTTATCAGTTTCCTTCTGAGCGCAAATCAAGGTATTTACCATTGATGGCTTAGGACCTGGATTTTCTCCCAATGGCTTCTTCCTGTCCAATAAGACCCATATAAAGAGTATCCCCAGCCCCCTAAGGAATATCATCCCCAGGGACCATGTTGCCTGTGCTTTGGAACAACATCCACCTTCAAGTTCTTACTGCCTCAGGTTCCATTTTCAGAACACATCAGAGCATGGCCATGGAAGTGGAAGAGAATGGTGTAACCCCTCTTGTTATGTTTGGTTGTTCCTCAGGTGTTGAGGTTTTTGTAGAGGTAAATCTAAGTCACTTCAGCCTTTTGGATTGGAGTGACATATGACCCCCAGTAAATAACAATACAATTTGTTGTTGATCTATCTTACACACACACATGTCTCTCTCTCTCTCTCTCTCTCTCTCTCTCTCTCTCTCTCTCACACACACACACACACACACACACACACACACACACACACACACACACACACACGAAACATGATCTTATGCTCTGCTGAGGTTAGTTCTTAATTCTTTGATAAAGTATCTATTTCTCCTGCAGAAGTTCTCTGGCTTCTCTTAAAATGAGGTGATGGAAGGTGATGGAAAAGAGGTGTCAGTGAGTCAGTGCCAGTTAGAGAAACAATACAACTTGAGCAGCTTCTTAGGTTTCTTGTTACAATACACCTCTCAAACTGATAAGCAGACTAGTTTGTTATTAAGGTAGAAGCATGTAGTTACTGTATTGGTGGTGCTAGGAGTGAGCCTCAGTCAGTCAAGAATTTTCCCTAGATAAGCAAACTTCTTGCCCTACTTAGAAGGAGAACAGGGGAGAGGTAACCTCATTTGAACAACCATCCTTATTAATTCATAGACACCTTTGTAGTACAATTAAAGATAGAAGCTGAATCTTTCCACCTTAGAAGGTTAATGCAGTAGCTATTTTGGCTTGACAGGTCCACCATCTTCTCTACTTACATATAATTCAGTTTTTCTGTCTCTGTTAAGTTCAGCTATTGACCAGAAAAGTGGAAGCAAGGTGGCTATCAAGAAGTTGTACCCATTTCAATCAGAGCTTTTTGCCAAACGAGCCTATCGGGAACTGCGCCTTCTGAAGCACATGAAGCATGAAAATGTGAGTACCTGCTCTAATGAACTTTCTGTTCCATAGTCCAGAAAATCCTTGTGCACTCTGATTTAGCAGCCTAACAGGAACTAGTTTACACGGACTAACATGGATCTAGATGATGATCCAAATCAGTGGTTCCAACCTTTTGGACCTCAGGGACCACCACTTCACCCGGGTTCCCACGCCACTTCAGCAAGTGCTCCTCGAGGCGAGCTTGCAGGGGCCGATCTGGTGTCCGCAATGGAGAGCAAAATCTGGCTGCTCCCTGGACCAGTCGCCATTTACTGCTCCAAGTCCCAAGCGGCAGGAGACGAGGGCTGCTTTGCGCCACCAGCTGGCGCAAATATACCCAGGTGGAAGCTGGTGGTGTGCCAGTGCAAGTAGTGCTTCACTCCCGCAGCTTCCAGCCATCGCAATCGCTGCTTCAACCTGCTTGCGCCACCTCCCCGCTGCAGCCCCAGCACCATTATTCATTCCGGTCAGAGAGGGCTGCTCTCCTTTTTGCGTATTGCACCACCTGCATGTGCCACTCCAGGGCAGAGATTTCCAGAGCCGGTCCCATATTCCAGAGCTGTAGTAATCACACTCACAGGACTGGCCCATTGGTCATCCCAGAGCAGCTTCTCCACCAGGGTGCACCAGCAAAAATAGGAAGATTTCTTCACAGACCACCAAAATTTTCTTGCAGACCACGGTTGGTGACCACTGACCTAAATCATTGTTGTTGTTTTATTATTTCTTCTAAATGAGTAAGTTTTGCGCAACCTTTCATTCATCCACTGCCTCATCAACTATTATTAGTAACAGAAGCCTAGTATGGACAAGCATTGCTTAACAATTCTAGTTTAGCACCTGATAAACAAAACTTCCTTTTTTCCAAAGCATGGCCATGAGAATAGTATTTAGCATTAGTTCTGAGCCCAAACCTGGGATAAGTTTAACAGAACAATCCCAAATAAAAGTCATCAATACAATTATCTATTTAGGCAACACATTTTTAATGTTTCTGACTCCTAAAAGTTGTTATTCTTCCACCTTTAACCACTTTCAGTCTTAAAATACACTCTGCAAAACCTTATTGAACGTTATTGAAACAATCAGCAGTCAGAATTGGTTAAATGAATAACAATTAAGATCTATCCATAATTAAAGTCTATTTAGTTCAAATTAGAACTGATAAATACACTTATCTCATAGAACTGATAATAAAGGAATAGAGCAGGTGGATGAAAATGCTAATCATAGCCTAATATTACGGAATGCCAAATTTTAAAAAATCTTAATGATTAAGTGAGAATTGTTGTGGAGTTTAATGAACAAGTGGTGCCAGTCTGATATTATGTTCACTGAGCCCTTTGGCTAAATGGTATCGCTGTATTTCTATTTCCATGCTATTGATATCTCAAATGCCTGGAATTCTATAGGAACTGTGACTTAAATGCAGTTTTAGAAATTTTGGTGAAATTTTGATTTAATTGTAACTGATTTTTAATATATCAGCATTGCAAAGTCTTAATTATTTTTGTGATTTGGAATTACAGCATTAAAAAACTATAGATAGATAAATAGATACAATTTTTAAATATATATATAATGTAAATAGTTTACTATCATGTCTGAACAATAATACTTTGTGCAAAATGCCTGTTCCCCTTTTTTGAAAACTAAAGAGACTAAAGGTTTTTGTTATATCAGTTGATACTTCCATGTGCTCTTGACAGAATTACTTTTTAGTCCAATTAAACATTATATGTTTTGTCTAGTAATTATCAGTACTGGTTGTGAATCTGGGGGTTGAGGAAGAGAATGCTGTCTTGTTGCTAATTACAAATATTCCATTCCACTCAAGCCACAGTTTTGTTAAAGTGCTCTTTCAGAGTTTTTGTTTTAGCATTGCATTTTAGCATGGAGCAAACTGAATATATTTTGAATCCATTAATTACTCTTTTTCAGCACTAATCATCTTCTATTTTTCTGCCAAGCAAATAAATTAGTGGATAAGAATCAGGCAGGTTTGTGTTTTCATGCAGGTTAATTTGGTCAAGGTTTTCTTGATGGGATGCAGTAAATCAAGGCTCAGCACTTTTTTTGGCTCCTGGCTTTGTCATTTCTCAGATGAAGCTTGTGGGTCATGAATTTTCATGAGAATTTGTGAGATAATAGCAGGCTTGTAATATTTTATCTATTCATTAAATATTTAGGGGAGGGGTATCTATGTATGCGGTGTTGCTAAGCCAAATTAAAATGGGTAGAAATCTTTTAGTGGGGAAGGATCATAGTTAATCTTTCTGGATGAATGATGTCTACAAGAGATTTACATCTTCCATGTGAACAAAACTTAGTTGGTGGCAATATAGTGAGTCTTTATTTTTTAATTGTGATAAATCTTTAAGATTATTTCTTTCTGATACCTACCTCAGAATGGTGTCCATTTGAACAGATACAGTTACAGTAGAGGAATCTCTGAAGTTGCACAAAGGAAGCTTCAGGTCAACAGTTTTCTCTTCTGATCCAAGGAGACATTTGCGCAAACAAAGCAGTGCCAAAGGAAATTTGATCTCCATTGACAATCCTCCTTCACATGAAGTATTTATAATTTCTGGTGTGTTTTTAGAGGGGTTGAAGAGATGGAAATCTCAGCTCCAATTTGCTCTCAGTTGCTCAGATCCAACCTGTACACATGATATGCATACAACATATAGGATACCATTTCCCTACAACATGGGAGTCAAACTCAATTTCACTGAGGGCCGCATCAAGGTTGTGTTTGGTCGGGGGGGGTGGGGGGGGTCAGGAAGGGTGTGGCCAGTTTGAAGTCACTCGTGTTGGGGATGCCTGTGGTGGGCTGAGCAATTTGCCACTGAAAACGGGCTCCTAAGCTCTGTTTTCGGCTGCGACGGCCTCCTACAACCCTCTGCCAGTAAAAACGGAGCTTGGAAAGGCTGCCTGCAGCACTCCCAAGCTCTTTTTTTTTTTAGAATAGAATAGAATAGAATTTTTATTGGCCAAGTGTGATTGGACACACAAGGAATGTCTTGGTGCATGTGCTCTCAGTGTACATAAAAGAAAAGATACCTTCATCAAGGTACAACACTTATAGGGTACAAATTTAACACTTAATGATACAACACTTAATGATAATCATAGGGTACAAATAAGCAATCAGGAAACAATCAATATCAATATAAATCATAAGGATTACCAGCAACAAAGTTACAGTCATACAGTCATAAGTGGAAGGAGATGGGTGATAGGAACGATGAGAAGATTAATAGTGCAGATTTACTAAATAGTTTGATAGTGTTGAGGGAATTATTTGTTTATCAGAGTGATGGCGTGCGGGAAAAAACTGTTCTTGTGTTCTTTTTGCTGGCAGAGGCATCGTGGGCTGGTCCTTTATTGTTTCCAGGGTTGCTCTGCAGGCCAGATCTAAGCACCCTGCCGGCCGGATCTGACCCCTGGGCCTTGAGTTTGACACTCCTGCCCTACAGTAAAACAAACCCTGAATTCACTGATTGTTTGTCACATTTAAGAACTGTCCATCTCCTTCACAAAGCAATTCTGGAAAGTGTACAATAAAATATTAAAAACTTATAAAACAGTATGTAAAATTTAAAACAGGCAAGGGATGTTACAAAATTGATTAAAAGTTTGAGGGGGCTTTCAGGGCACCAACTCTCCGTTTCATTGGTGCAAGAAAAGATGTAGAGCTGTGTTTTTATCACAGCTTTATGGAAAGCCAAGAGAGTGGGGACCCGCCTCACCTCTGGAGGGGGTAGGCTTCCACAGAGTGGGGATAAAGGCAGAGAAAGCTCTTTGTGGACTCCACCAGTCACTCATTAACTGACGGGATCTGCAGCACATCTTTCCTGTGTGATCAGGTGGGTCAGACTGATGTAATGGGATAAAGACAGTTTTCATGCAATGTAGGGCTTTAAAGATCATAATCAATACCTTGAACTAGACATGGAAGTAGACTGGCAATTAATGTTTCTCATGCAAATAATTGCAATGGCAGTATTTTCTTATTTCTGTTTCTTTTCTTCTGTAGGTAATTGGGCTTTTAGATGTCTTCACACCAGATCCTTCACTGGATAAATTTAATGACTTGTAAGTGTATAGTTTTGGGGAAAATTTTGGGTTCTGTGTTATGATTTACACTAAAATAGATGCTGATCTCAAATTTCTTGGTATTTATATTGATGGAATTATTGTTCCTTCTTGCAGACCTGGGCATTTTATGGCTCAGAGATTCCAGTCTGGCACATGGAATTGGCATCAGTGGGAGAACAGGGCTTCAGTAATGTTGGGGGTGGGGTGAGAATGTCGGGGGCAGGATACCTATGTAGTACCTGCAGATGGTAGGGCATTGGCAGTGGTGACCCTCCTCAACATTCCCAGTTTCTCATGTGGCCCCTTGGAAAATTAGTGGCCTACCCTGTTTTTGGTTAAGTTTGATCTGGAGTTAACTGGAACAGTTTGGAATCTGTTCTTCATATTAGGATACAATAATGTAGGTGTTGGTGAGCATTGTCATTATGCTGCAAGAATCACGTGCCTTTATGTAGAATAAAATGACATTGCAATCATCTATGTTTTACACTATGAACTTAAAGATAGATGTTACCTCTTTATAACATTAAATAGAAAATTAAACTTCTGAAAGATCTTTCTAGTTTTAATGGTTAAGATTTTATCAAATAAAGCGGAGGACATACAAAAGTAGTTTGTTTATTTATTTGTTAGGTTTATATACCACTTTTTGTTTTTGCCAGATTAGTTAAATATCTGATTTTTTTTAAAAAAAGCATATTTATTATTTATAATTAAGTATTGGGAGATCCAACGGTAGTCATTTATTTAAAGTAGATTGGTTTAGCCATTTAAAACCTAAAGCAGCTTTTCTACTCAACAGTAGCCAGGTGTTGATCCACAATTTCTGTTGTATGATGGGTGTTTGTAGTGTGCAACACTTGGGAAGTTGAAGCTATTTGTACAAAAAATAGAAATAATTTCTCCTGCCCCATCTAGCAGAGGAATCTATGAAACTTTTATTAGTTACTTGGGTTTCTGCAATTAATTGCTTCTATAAATAGTTTATTTTCACCCTCTTCTGCTTTAAATTAG
This sequence comes from Ahaetulla prasina, assembly GCF_028640845.1. NCBI lineage: Eukaryota > Metazoa > Chordata > Lepidosauria > Squamata > Colubridae > Ahaetulla > Ahaetulla prasina. The sequence goes on along the minus strand of NW_026682024.1, from coordinate 3,848 downwards.
TATTACATTTTTGCATGTATTTGTCAGCTTTTAACCCTGTATTTAAAGTCCTGCATTTTCTTATTATGTGTGAACACAGTAATATCTACCATACATGTATTAGTTTAAAAAAGCTACAGTTATTAAGTTACCTCAACCATATTTTTGTCATTAGTTACTTATGTTGTTGGAATAGCTTGCGAGCTATTCAGCAGCTACAATATTCATAAGCTGTGGCACATTAGCCATAATAAAATCATGGAGGAAAGCACACATCAGTGTTTTCATTATTCAACAATTGTCAGCACTCCAGGTCTGATTCTTTGTTTATTATGTTGTGTTGTTGTTTTTATCAGAAAGCTCTGCTTTTCCTTTGCATTAAATAGAGTCCCCAGAAGCTGAAAAGTACCTGCTTTTTTTCTGCTCCCTTTTTATGTGTTTAATCACTTTTCTGCAAATTTCTCTGTTTCCCAATTTAAATAATTGATAGCCAAGTATAGATTGGACTACCTTAGACATGTTTAAAAGGTTAAGTGGATTTCATTTAATTTAGTAGGGCTTTTAATTAAAGATTAATAATATTTTATTATTTCTGGCAAGCAAGATAATACTTCTCCATGTGCCAGATTTGTTCACATTATCTGTCCAGTTCCAAAGTCCCCAATTCTGGGTCCTTCAAGTAATTTACATTGCAATCGTCAAAAAGCAACTGGAATAGTCTTCATCTTTTGTCAGCCTTCGTCTTAACAGCACATGTGCCTCTCCATTGATTGATTGATTGATTGATTGATTATTAGGCCATGAGTTTGACACCTGAGCTAGATGATGGAGAGATTAAAGAGTAGTTTTCAACCTGCATCCTCTAGCTCAGCCTAGTTTTATGTACTAGTATAAAACTACGCAACTATATCAGTGGTAGGTTTCAAATTTTTTACTACTGGTTCTGTGGGTATGACTTGGTGGGTGTGGCATGGCTTGGTGGCGTGGCAAAATCCCATTTCCTCCCAATCAGCTGGGACTTGGGAGGCAGACAATAGATGGAGTCAGTCAAAATTTTAGTACGGTTCTCCGAACTATTCAAAATTTCCACTACTGGTTCTCCAGAACTGGTCAGAACCTGCTGAAACCCACCTCATAATGTTATCAATCAACATTTATTGTTCTAAAGTATAAACCATTTGTGGTGTTTAGTTTAAAAAAAAAAAGAACAGAAGCCTTTATATAAGATAATCCCTAGTGGAAAATAGGATCAATTTTTACATGATTATTTTATCATCCAAAGTAAATTCTATCTTGCTCTCAATCTAGGTAATGTATTGTAGAAAAAAGTTTTGCCACCAATTCTCTAGAATTTTAGGAAAGGTTTCAAGGCACTTCTTTTTACATTGACCTTTTTATTATACAGATAGTCCCTGACTTACAACCATTTGTTTAGTTACAACAGTCCCGAAAAAAGTTGACACAACCATTTTTCACACTTGCAACCATTGCAGCATCCCCATGGTCACGTGATTAAAATTTGATTGATTGGCAGCTGGCATGTATTTATGACTGTTGCAGTGTCCCAGGGGCATATGCTTCCCTTTTGCAACTTTCTGACAAGCAAAGGGGCGTGCATAAGAGCACCAGCATGCCTACCGTTCCTGTCCTAATGTTCCCTTTGGTTGTATTCACTTTGTGTGGTTATTTCATGCTTATATTTATATATATTGTTGTGTTTGACAAAATAAATAAATAAAAATAAATAAAAATAAAATAAATAAAAATAAAATAAAGTCAATGGGGAAGCCAGATTCACTTAACAACCATGTTACTAACTTTAACAACTACAGTGACTCACTTAACGATTGTGGCAAAATTCAGTTAGCAACTGTTTTGTTTAGCAATGAAAATTTTGGGCTCAAGTTTGGTTGCAAGTTGAGGACTACCTGAATTCCAATTTAGTGTTCATATTTAAAGATAGATTTGTATTTTCTATACTGTCCTGATATCTTCCAACTGAAATATTCATAATATGGCATGCCTTTACATGTTAAGTTGTTATTATACGATATTACAAATAGACTATGTAATTCAGTTTAGTTCATGTTTAATTGCCTTTTCATTTTAGCTACCTTGTCATGCCATTTATGGGAACAGACTTAAGTAAAATAATGAAGCATGAGAAACTAACTGAAGATAGGATCCAGTTCCTTGTTTACCAGATGTTAAAGGGCCTAAAGGTTAGATCTTTCTCTTATAATTAATTGCCTCTTGGTTTTTGTCATCATTTTCTTGAGACAGAATAGCCTTTCTTATGGTAAGTAGTAGTTAAGGCATCATGCTAGAAACCAGGAGGTAGTGAATTCTAGTCCTGCCTTCGCACAATGCTAGCCAGGTAACTTTGGACCTGTTATTTTCAGCCCTGGGAAAGCGGCAATGGCAAACCACTTCAGAAAATGGCAGACCACTTCTTCCCAGCCCTGGGAAAGTGGCAATGGCAAACCACTTCTTGCCACAAGAAAACCACAAGGACGTGTCAAGGCAGCCTCTGATAATCAGACACATGCAAGTTTCTAATCCACTTCATGTGATTCAGTATGGTGTAAAATTACATATTCGTTTTACAGATGGAATTTAAAATTAAAATGTAGTTTTATACATCCTTACTTTGAAGGAATTTTGATTTTTATGTTACATTTAAATTGGTGAACCTTTCTCTTCATCAGGGTTTGGATTTTAAATCCTTTTAGGTTTATAAACATTGATTATTTGCACAAAACCTTCTAGCTTCTCTATTAGTTCTTATGCACGGTTGCTCATGCCCTGGTTACATCCCGCCTGGACTACTGTAATGCTCTCTACATGGGGCTCCCCTTGAAGGGTACCCGGAGACTCCAACTGGTCCAGAATGCGGCTGCGCGGGTGATAGAGGGAGCACCTTTTGGCTCCCATGTGACACCCCTCCTGCGTAATCTGCACTGGCTCCCAGTGGTCTTCCGGGTTCACTTCAAGGTACTTGTTATCACCTTTAAAACGCTCCATGGCCTAGGACCGGGATATTTACGGGACCGCCTACTGCCACCATTAGCCTCTCACCGACCAGTGCGCTCTCACAGAGAGGGCCTCCTCGGATACCGTCAGCTAAACAATGTCGGCCTTCTGTGGGGCCCTACCTCTGGAACGAGGCTTCCTCTGGGGCTCACAACTCCCGATCTCAAGTCCTTACGTGAGCTGAAGACGCTGCTGTTTCGAAGAGCAGGACTAGCTTGAACGTAGTTTTAAACTTGGGATTTTAAAAAAAAGGGTTTAAATGAGGTTTTAAATTTGTATTTAAAAGTTAGAGCATCAATTGAATTTAACTGTCTATTCTTTTAGCTTTTTATGTATTATATGTTTTTCTGTTGTTTTTGACTGTGAACCGCCCTGAGTCCTTCGGGAGATGGGCGGTATACAAATATAATAAATAATAATAATAATAATAATAATAATTAGTTCTAAATTTAATTAATTTGAAGGTAAGTATGAAGATTCTGTTTAATTCATTTACTTATGAACCTTATTTGTACTGTGTAGAAAATGAGGAATCCTGGCAAATAAAAATAAATTGCCTCATGATTTGTCTGAAGCTGGGGTTACAGTTTTGGTCCTAAAATACCCAAGTTCTATAAGCCTCCTTTGAAACATGCTATAGAATTGTTTTGAAGTTCCTGACTTATTTGGAAGCAATCAGTTACTCTTCTAGATTCGGACTTTATAGTAAATTATCTCTCCCTTTACTTGCTGAAGGAAGGAGAAAGGAAGGGAAGAATAGAGTATGGATAGAGATGATGGATATGGATAAAGTAGAGTAGAATAAAGTGGAGAGTGGAATGGAATTTTGTGGTCAG
>NW_026682023.1:0-12167 GCF_028640845.1 Ahaetulla prasina | reverse complement strand
CTGGGTACATAAATATACTTCAATGTTTAAGCTTTTATTTAAGATAATGATGTCATAATTGTAAATATGGTCGGAATCTTTTTAATATACTAAATTATTTAAGTCAAGGAACTCTTCTGCCATCAACTTCCAGTAGAAAGTTCACACAGCAAAACATACTAAGAACTTTCTTTGATTACTATGTGAACAGTCATATTAAACCTCAGAGAATTTCAGCATTAATCTCATGTCTATTTAAAACTTCCTCATTGTTGCTAATCTATAAATAAACGTCACATCTCAGAACTAAAAATGTTGTCTTATTTTTCAGGAATCGCCTCTTAATTTTTAATCTTAGTTGTTCAAACTCTGGTTACAGTTGTTAAAGAAAGCTGATTTTGCCAACAAAAAAAGTCACCTAAGTGGATTTGATTTGATGGTTAAAGCCAAGATGCTGGGTCTAACATTTGTGCTAAGACATAGCTTCATTTTTCCTCCTTATGCAGTCTCCCAAGCTGCTTATCAGCATCAGGACAAGCCTTGGCCTCAAAACTGCTAAACTAGCAATGGACTGATAATATTTCACTTGACAGAAAATATCAAATGTTTTCCCTTTCTCCCCCTTGCTGAGTTGCATGGTAAAGCACACAGTGAGAACATTCCATTTTCCTCCTATTGTTCGTTATTTAAACAAAAGGGCAATTACTATCCCGATTCCAGATCATGGGAAGCTCCAAAATATCTATGGAAAATAATTATTTCAATTGACAGGAGATGCTGCCTGACTACCCTCAAATTAAATTCGTGCAGAAAGGAACTTTTCTGGAATACAGTGAAAGAAAGAGTCATGCCCAACTCAGATTTGGAAAAGTCTGAACTAGAAGACGCTGCTTCTGATGCCCTGCACAAAATATTTATTTATTAAATGTTTACCTTTATTACTATGTAAGTCACACAAGGAAGCAAGTGTACCTAATACTCCTTTTTCCTCGTTTTCTACACAATACAGAGTCAGTTCAATGACTCAATTGAACAATTGGGTCATTGAAGAATTCTATTAGTGACCATTCAACATTACAAAGGCACTTTAAAAAGTGACCTATGACCATTTTTCACACTCACCACTGTTGCAGCATCCCCATGGTCACATGATCAAAATTCAGGTGCTTGACAACTAACTCTTAATTATTACAGTTGCAGTGTCCAGATTGCCTGCAACCTTCTGACAAGCAAAGTCAATGGGGAAGCCAGATTTCCTTAACAACCTAGTTACTAGCTCATCAACTGCAGTGATTCACTTAACAACTGTGTCAAGAAAGGCAAAATTCACTTAAGAAGTCTCATTTAGCAACATACATTTTTGGCTCAAATGTGGCCATACATCAAGGATTACCTGTAACCTTGTGAGATAGCTTGGGTAAAGAGGATGCCAGCTTTCATTAAAACCATGAATGAATGAATGAATGAATGAATGAATGAATGAATGAATGAATGAATGAATGAATGAATGCCAGGATGAGCTAAAAGACACCATCCCAGAAGCCCAAGATGAATGCCAGCCTCAAGAAGAGCCTAGCTACCAGGCACCCGAGGATGACAAAGTCAGGGAGCACCTGGCAGCATTAGGTGACAACGGATCAGATCTAGGATCCCTCCCAACCTAGCAATACAACACACGGTAGGTACTTGACTGTGAAAGCATTCTGCATGGCTTCTCACCCGTCAAGGGTATTTCTGTCCTTGACTGCCTGCATTGACAGCAAGCTCTATTTAAAAAACATCACCACCCATCAATCTTTCATTGGGAAGAACTGCTCCATTTACTTGATATTCTGCAGCTCGCTTCCTGAAAAACTTTGCTGTGGATAGTCTTCTCCCTTGCAAGCCAAACAGGCTGGCAGCAGTGGTGAAATCCAAATTTTTTACTACCGGTTCTGTGGGCATGGCTTGGTGGGCGTGGTGTGGCTTGGTGGGCGTGGTTTGGTGGCCATGGCAGGGGAAGGATACTGCAAAATCTCCATTCCCACCCCACTCCAGGGGAAGGATACTGCAAAATGCCCATTCCCTCCCCACTCCTGGGGGAAGGATATTGCAAAATCTCCATTCCCTCCCCACTCCTGGGGGAACGATATTGCAAAATATCTATTCCCACCCCTCCAGGGGAAGGATATTGTCAAATCCCCATTCCCACCCCACTCCAGGGGAAGGATACTGCAAAATGCCTATTCCCTCCCCACTCCTGGGGGAAGGATATTGCAAAATATCTATTCCCACCCCTCCAGGGGAAGGATATTGTCAAATCCCCATTCCCACCCCACTCCAGGGGAAGGATACTGCAAAATCTCCATTCCCACCCCACTCTAGGGTCAGCCAAAGGTGGTATTTGCCGGTTCTCTGAACTATTCAAAATTTCTGCTGCCAATTCTCCAAACTGCTCAAAATTTCCCCTACCGGTTCTCCAGAACCTGTCAAAACCCCTGGCTGGCAACCCTGCTGCAATGACCTGCCCCACCCCACCCCAGATTATGTCTGTTTGTGTCAGGTCCAAAGAACCAAGACCCATATGTGGAGTTACTTCTGAATAATTTCTTTATTATTGTTCACCTACAAACAGAATCTTGCCTGACTAATGAGATTATCTGCATAACTACAGATATGCTCTGCAAATTTCTAGGGAGGATCCAACTTTGTTCTCTTCCTGCCCATAAGACATTCCAAGCTTTGCAGTCTCTGCCTTCTAGAAAGGAGCCCCTTTCTCCTGTGACCAGAATATGTTTCACCACAGTTTGCTCCTCAAGACTTTGACTACTGGTAAGCTCATCCTTGGCAAGTTTTTCCAGACTGGGAACTCAGGGAACTGTGTGTGCACGTTCTTCCATGCCTTGCCAGCAGTTGCTATCTAATTTTGCCTCTCCCAGTAAAAATCATTCACCAACAGTGCCTCTGTATTTGCACATGCTTAATCTGAGACAGGACCAGTGGCCTACTGAACAGCTGCCCTCAAGGTGTGTAGGAGAATATGATAGAGGAGCTGGAGGTAGAAGATCTTGAGATGTCTTCATGTGTTCCACAAGTCTGGTAGAGTCCACACTTTTGCATGTGTATCGTAGTATGTAGCCCCATTACTGTTTAATTAGGAGATGAATCCTTAAATCATATAAATAGCAATGATACTTAGACACTTGGTAATTAAATATTATACTACATTCTACTAAGCCATCTAGGAAAGCCAAGGGAAATCATCAAAAAAAAAGAGCAAAGTTAGAAAATTTGGGCATGTGACCCGACACCCAGAAAAATACGGCATATATGGGAGGATGTGAACAGCATCGCAATGTGCAGCGTGGATTCTGGTCAGGGGTGGAATGCTCCCGGTTTGGACTGGATCAGGTGATCCAGTAGCGATGGGGCGGGTAGTTTGGAGAACAGGTAGCAAAAATCCCTGCCCCCTCCCCCCCGCCCATGCCCACCCAATTGCCCGGTCCCCATTTGTCTACTTGCTGTTCCTTTCGGGATTACTAAGCCTTGCTTTGGCTGCTGCAATCAGTTGCATCAGCTAGCAACTGAATCTGCCTGCCTGCAATCCATCTCATCGGTGAGCAACTCAATCTGCCTGCCTTCAGTTGGGTAAGTAACTTGGTGGGGGAGGCTTAAAAAATAGTTAATTGGTGTTTTTTTAAGGAGTTTTATTTTTATTTTTTTAGACAGCAATTTAAAGTTAAGGAAGTTTTAAATTTATCTGCTTTTATCAAAAATAAAATAAAATAAAATAAAATAAAATAAAATATTTGTGCAGCTTTCTGAGATTTGGTATGTTTCTGTAGTGTTTCACTCTAACTACACAAGCACACAAAATCTCACAAAACCATTGTGGCATTTTGTGTGTGTTTGTGTGTGAGTGAGTGAGTCAGTTGTGTTGTGTTATGAGTGTGTAAAGTGTGAAAGTTGGTTTTTGAGCTTTTTGTGACTGTGTGAGATTCCTGCTTGTTGCAGGGGCCATTTTGGGTGAGGTGCAGCTGCTTTTACTTTGTGTGTGAGTCAGGTGTGTTGTGTTGTGTGTGTGTGTAAAGTGTGAAAGATGGTTTTTAGTACCTCTTATTGTTTTGTGTACTTTGTTTCTTATTTTTATTATTTATTGTAATTGGCCACGCCTACCCAGTCACCTGACCATTAAGCCATGCCCACCAATTAAGCCACTCCCACAGAACCGGTAGGGAAAATTTTTAGATTTCACCCCTGATTCTGGGGCTCTAGGATAACGCTGATATCCCAGATGAATAGGGGATCCCCAGTAGATCATAGCTGTCCCATAGAGACAGTGAAGAAGGGAAGTGCAGGCTAGTGCGAACAGGGAACTTGCAAGTTCCCTGGAGTGCCGGCATTAGCCTCTGACCCAGCGGTGTGGAAAGACAGCCATTAGGAGCTGTCAAAAGCCAGGGTGGCCACACAGAAGACTTGAGCAGGAGCAAAGATTGAATGGAGTATTGTTACCAGGTGAGTGATTGGCCAGCTCACAGGTAAGAAGGAAACATTTTAAAGCTTGAAAGAAGTCCCAACTTGAAATTAGCAGCTAATTGGCACACGGAAATTTAAAGGGAAGGAAAACAAAAGCAAAGAGGAACTTTAAGATCAAAGCTCTAAAAGGAAAACTTTCCATCTGGATTTAAAATTGGACTGGAAGAAATTAAAATAATAAAAGAAAAGAAAATTGAGGAAAATTATTTTTTACTAACAAGAGGACTTAATTGAGGAAGAGGAAGTAATTATCTTTGTGGATTAACAACGGACATTTTGTTGCCAGGGGATTTGTGAATTGGAGAGAGACACCTGCTGTTGGAAAGAAAGCATCGCATTACTTAGACTACCATGGGAAATGACCAGAGGAGTATTTGTTTAAACAGCAGGAGCACAATTTCAAAAAGGAGTGGAAAGAACAAAGATTTAAATTGGAGCAGTTTAAATGAACATTTGAACTGGACATTATTTGGAAAGAAAAAAGAAATTATATGCACTTGAATTTGAACTATACATAAGCTAAAATAATACATTCAAAAATCATTTCTCTTTAAATTGATAACATGGAAAGTTCGGAGTATGAGTATGAGGAATTAAGGGAGATGCTTCAAATGGTGCAAGAATCACTTAAGGGTAAGAAGCAGAGGACTGGTTAAAACATAAAAAAAGGAAAAAGAATATATGAGTGAGAAGCAAGAGGAACAAGAATACAATGCTGAAGAAATAATTGAAGATAAAAACATAGATGATTGCACTGGGATTGTCAGTGACAGATTAAAAATGGATGGGGGAAAATATCTCTCAAAAAAGAAGAAACGGGAAAAGATGGAGGGGGGAATTAAAAGAGTAAAAAATATAGATGATTACACTGGGATTGACAGTGACAGAATAAAAATGGATAGGGGGAAGTATCTCTCAAAAAAGAAGAGAAGAGGAGGAAATGAGAAAAGATTGAGGGGGAAAATCAAAAGAGTAAAAATTAGAGGAAGGAGGTGGAAAGGAAAATATAAGAAAGAGAAAAAAGAAGATAAGAGAATGGGAGAAAGGGAGGAAAACATTAAGAAATGGAATTTTGGAGAGGCCGAAAGAAAATGGTTAAAAGGGGAAGAAGAATGGATAGCAGAAAAGAAATTAAAATATTAATAGATTGATTTAAGGGAAGGATATTAGTAGTAGAAACTGTATGTAAGAAGTAAATTAGAAGGAATATCTAGATTTTTATAAAAGAGACGCAAGGATAAAATGAAGTGTATGTAAGAAGCAAAAAAGAAGAAATATACTGTTTAATGTAAAATGGAGAAGTAGATGAAATGTGAAAGATAAAATGGGTTATATTTTGTTGTCTGAGGATGCATGATAGAGAGAATTAAAGTGGATGGTAAAGAAATATGTTTTAAATATTGAAAAGAACAAAGAAATTAATTGAAATTAAAATATAAAACTGAAAAGAAGTAAAAAAGGAAGAAGTATACTGTTTAAGAAAAATAGACCAGCAAATGAAATGTGAAAGTAGAATGGTTCATAGATGAAAATAATTGAAAGTGAGATATAAAATTGAATAAAATTGAAATGTTAGTAAATGATGTATCTAATGAAAGAGAAAATTATTGAACTGGGAATAAGAATTTAAAAAAAATAAGAGGTGGAAGGTTGAATTAAGTAAGGTAAAAATGGAATAAGTTGAAAAACAATGTTAATAATTATATGAGGGGAATTCTGAGAAATATTCTCAATAAATGGAAAAACCAGGGTTGTCTGGACACCATAGTGAAAAATATTGAATTGAAAATGAATACAGCAATAGAGAGGGATAAGAAGGAGGAGAGAGACGGAAGAAAGGGAGAAGGAGAGAGAGGAAAAGAAGAAAGGGAAGAGGAGAGGAAGAAAGGGAGGGGAAATAAGAGTAGGAGAGAAGGTTAGATAGGGAGGAAGAAAGGAAGAGGGGGAGAAAGAAAGGGGAAATAGAGAAGGAGTAGGAGAGAAGAGAAGAAAGTCGGAAGGATAAAAGAAGGGAGGGAGAGGAATAAGAACAAGAAGAAAGATTGCTGTAAAACTGAAAAAATGAAATGGAAGAAAGGTAACCCCAAACATGTTTGAATATATCAGGATAAAAATTGAATTATTTAAAAAATAATAAAAGAGAATATATATCAGTAAAAATGGAAAACTTAGAACTTGAGGGTGAAAGAAGATGTGGTTTATACAAATAAGCATAGAAATATTAAGATATGATTAAAAATATAGAAAAAGAACATTCTGGCAGAAATTGTAACTAAGTAAAATGTATTTGGATATGTTAAGTTGTATAAGATACAATATAACCAATACTCTGTTCATAAACTATGTGGGTGTGTGTGAGGGGGAAAAAATAAAAAAAAATATTTAAAAAAAACGGCATATATCACTTAATCCTTTAAGGAAAGATTGAAGGCAAATGAAACAGGCAGAAATAGAACATCATGGCCTTAAAATCTAAGAGACTGGTTTGGAGAAAACTCAATAGCACTTTTTGTGCAGTTGATAAAATAGGATTGCCAACATGATTGCCAACATCCAATGACAGATAGGGCACAAGAAGAAAACCACCTTCTATCTATGTATAAAAATAAATCTTGGTCAAATCAGGACTTTAATAGAAAATCCAAAATCCACACTTGTACTTCAAATTATCTAGGGATCTTCCAGTAAATTAAACCAGAGATATGTATCTTCTGTTTTAAGGAAAGGAACAGATTTTGCTCTTCCATTCACCCAACACTTCTGTCCTCCAGGATTTCTCAAAGATAAACCATAAAATTTCAGCCAAAGCCTCAGTGGCATCCTTGAATACATTTGATGGAATTCCAAAGGTGCGTCTTCAAGAGGCAACTGGACTTTCTTGCTTTTTTTTTTCTTTGAAAACATTTCACTTCTCATCAAAGAAGCTTCTATCATTCTAATTAAAATTTGAGTTAGAACTGAAAAGCTTGGGTGAGAAGCAAAACATTTTCAAGGAAAAACCAAGACAGTCCAATTACCTTTTAAAAAGCACCTTTGGGATAACCATGACCTGGGTGCTTGAGAATATCCGTAGACATAGATTTATTTATTTATATCATTGGAGGTTTTTAAGAAGATATTGAACAGCCATTGACTTCTGACTCCCTTTGATGCATTAAAATAAGATAATAACATCAAATCTCAACTTTTTCACTTTTACATAATAGTTCTATAATTCTATAACAACAGATCTACCTAATGGGTAAAACCCAAAATCAGATTTTAATTTTTTTTCCACCCCAAGCATAAAGTTCAGAAACAGTTTCAAAGTAGAAACAAGTCTTTTCTTTCTTTTTTCCCTTTTCTCTACGTTTTCCCTCTCCTTTTCCCTCCCCTAGTTTTCCTATTATTTTGTTTTGTATTTTATATTGTCAACTAATAAAAAAAAGAAGAGATTGGACAGCCATTTGTCTGAAAGCATATAGGGTCTTCCTCTTAAATGAGGGGTTGAATTCGAAAATTTCCAAGAACCCTTTTGTTAGCCTCCACTCCAATCTTCACTTCTATTTGTGCATAGTAGTTAGATTGCAATGTTATTATGTTTAGTGTAGAATAGCTCATGGACTTAAGGTGTATTACTATCCTATGCATGAAAGGAGAAGAGGGCCCTTTAAGAGTGTCGTCTGACATAAAAAAGGGGAGGGGGAGGAAAGGTTTGAAATCAGCATGAAGACCAGATGCGCGGGCTTTTCAACGAAACCTGCATTCCTAACATGCCAAGTAGCAGGAGACCTTCAGAAGAAGTTTACCACGGGGGGGGCGAGAGGGAGCTGGCATTGGCCCAGCCCTGCCTGACCTCTCGTGGGAAGGAGGGACTAATGAGGGGTTATGGAATGTTGGCCATATTTTGTCTCAGATTCAACTATCCACGGCTGTATTTCAGATGTATTTGGTAAAAGTACTTTTCTTTGTTTTCAAATGAAGTCAATGTGTTTTCTTTCCTAAATATAATCAGAGACAGTCTGACACCTTTAAACACTGATATTCTGTAATCAAGAATCAGCAAATAGTCCTCCATCAGGCTGAACTAATAATTAGACATTCAGCTGATGTGTTTCTCTGATATGTACGCAAAGCTATTAAAAAGTCAAATCTGTGCAACCTCCAGTCATTTATTGGCTGGTTTCATATCAAACTTAAAGTTGTTATGGAATTAATCCCATTTCTGGGTTCTCTAAATAACCTGAGATATAAATGACATAAATCAACAAGGTTTGTGCTGCACAAGTTAAAACTAACCAAATTGGGATGTCATGCAAATTCATTGAGTTGGCTTTTCTGATTTAGTTAAAGCTATGGTAGATAGTTTTATTCTTTAGATAAGAGTAGCTCAATATCAATTCATGTTTAAGAAAACAGAAGCTTGCAAGGAGCTGAAACAGTCAATGAAACCCCATCAATGCAGGGCTAACATTTTCATCAAGGGTGGATCACCATATGTGGCCTGGGGTTGAAGTGGCTGTGAAGTCAAAGACAGACAAGTGTGGGTTTCTCTCTTAGGTTGAGAAATAACAAAGAATCAAATGCATGTGAAGAGAGGCAACTAGAGAAATGCTTGAAAATGCTGAGTGACACCGTCCTGTCCCAACACCTATGGAAGGCTTCAGCTTGGGAGAGCCAATGTTCTGCCATTGAACATTGGTTTGGGAGAGCCAATGTTTGCACTTGCAAAATATTTCCAGCTCCTTCGCCTCAGCTAATGCTGTATGCGTAGCACTGCCATCAGATGAAAAGTCAAACATTTATTTTTCTGCATGGATTCAAGGAGCAAACTCAGTGTGAAACACACACACACACAAAGAGTGTGAGAGAGGCTTAGCAGAAATTGACTTAAAGAGTTGGTGAGTTGATTAAGTGGGCAATTTGATGGCGTAAAGAATTTTCATTTCTTTCGCTGGTTCATGCACGGGTTTACCAATAAGTTGTGCCTGAGGTTGTCAATGAAAGATGAAAAAAGGCAAAGTTATAGAATAAATAAATAAATAAATAAATAAATAAATAAATAAATAAATAAATAAATAAACAAACAAACAAACCATGCCATTCAATATTAAAAGTTTTGGATCCACATTATTTAGCCAGTCCAGATATTTCTCATAGGGTTCTCTGCAGGGATTTGACATGATTTGTACAATTTACCATGTGGCTGCAAAGCATGCAGTGGTGTAAATATAGGGAAGGTGATTCCTTAAGCATAATGGGGCATCAAACTCTCTTCAGTTTTTCTCAACCTCAGCAACTTTAAGCTAGGTGGATTTCAATTCCCAGAATTCGCAGCCAGTATGTGCCCAAAATCTTTTTTAATTCCTTTAGCAAAGCTGGCTGAGGAACTCTGGGAGTTGAAGTCCACAAGTCTTAAAGGGACCAAGTTTGGACACCCCTGCTTTAGAGTGTAATAAGACAGAGTTGAATCTACAGGCTAGCTGGGGTCCTTCCCATCTATGCCCCTTTTCTAGGGTCAACAAGAACGTGCAGTGGGCAGATACGACAAGGAAAAAGGTTTGTGGAACCCACCAACCTCCTTAATATGAACCAACATTTTCTTCTAAAAACAACATCAGTAAGAAGAGGAGTGTAGAGTGTGAGGAAGATGACCTTGATGGGGCAGATAAGCAAAAGGGGCTGAAATTCCAAAGGTGCTTTTTCAAGAGACAACTGGACTTTCTTGTTTTTCTTTGAAGATGTTTCACTTCTCATCCAAGAAGCTTCTACAGCTCTGACTGGATGGTGGGGGACAGAAGGATTTATACTCCTTGCAGACAGTTGGTCATTTGCATTCTTTTAGAGAGTCGTTGAGGCCTAAACTTAAAAGAAAGCACCTTTGGGACAACCATGGCCTGGATGACTGAGAATCTCCATAGACAAGCGGCTAAAATATTTTTCAAGTCTGGAATAAAAAGATAATAATTGAAAGGAAAGGTACCATACAATCAGACTTTGCTACTACAGCCAATCTCAATAAAACTAATTTTGGCCCTCCTGTGGAGTTGAATTCATGGTCTAGTGTACATGATGGGGCTGACAGAAGCATAGAGAGAAGAAGGCTTTAATTTTTTCCCATGTCCTTTCAAAAACTGAGCCCTGTATTTTGCCTCTGGTCTTCAAGATAAGGCTTGAAATATACTACCCCCAGTGGACAATGAACAATGAGAAGTTCTGCAGCTTTCTACTGCCAACCATGCCAACAATCCCTTTCAACTTGAAATGAACCTATGCTTCCATTTTGTCCTTAAATTCAATTTTAGGCAGTTTCAAAACAACAATCATAGGTTTCTGTACCCTCCTTTCCCATATGACTTAGCACGATCTGTTGGTAGGAAAACCAATCATCAATTGCTCCCTTGTACCTGTGGTGGCTGAACATTTGAATGTCCAGCTACAATTTTTATTGGTCAAATAACTATAAAGGCCTTGGAAAAGATGTTCAGGTATGGTGATGTGCTATACCTACAAGGAGGCTGGTTAGGGAATTCTGGGAAATGAAGTCTATATATCTTAAAGTGACTAAGGCTGAAAAAAGTACCATAAAGTGTTACAGAGAAAACCACCAGCTGCATAATTCTGATCTTTATAGGGCTGGCCATAAAACACTTTTCCAAAAATGCATATCCACAATAGAACCCAAAAGATCCAGGCCCTGCATATCCTAAAATAAATTGGAAGTTAAGAAATAAGGACTCCTTTTTAAATAAATATGCAACACCATTGTATCAAATGATTAAGGACCTTTTGGAAGAGACCATCTAGTTAACAGCCTTTAGCCAACTTTGATTGATCTTGAAAAACAAAGCAGGCCATAAAGATTATTAGATGCTCTTTGTTTTGTTTTGTTTTTTGAAGATGGAAGACCTCAGGACATCTCAGGAGTGCAAGTTAGAATGAAAAATTAAACAAAAGTTGGAAGAAGCCATGACATGCTATTTTCTGCTGTATTGCTAAACCTCAAGAAGCAATAAGCAGTAAAAACATAATTTTAAGGAAGAAGAATACAATTCCCTGGCTGAAATGTCCATGAAATTCCTATTTGGTTTGAGCTTGCCTTAAAGCAAGTGGAGCTGTGAGTGGGGAAGCCAAAGAAGTCATGATTGGGGCCTTGCCCATGTGATAGAAGCCATACCACTAGAAGTTAAAGATGGTGGCCATGATATCCCAAAGTCATGGCTGCCATCTTGTACTTTTTCACCTCCTTAATAACAGAATGTCAGAGTTGGAAGGGACCTTGGAGGTCTTCTAACCCAATCCCTTGCTCAAGCAGGAGACTCTATACCATTTTAGACAAATGGCTGTCCAATAGCTTCTTAAAACCCTCCTGTAATGGAGTACCCACAACTTCTTGAGACAAGCCATTCCAATTATTAATTGTTCTAACTGTCAGGAACTTACTTGTACATTGGTTCTCTCCTTGGTTAGTTTCCATCCATTGCTTCTTGTTCTGCTTTGAAGAAAAGGTCGACCCCCTCTTTTTTGTAGCAGTCCTATAGATATTGGAACATTGCTATTATGTCCCCCCTAGTCATTCTTTTCATTAAATTAGACAGATGGAATTTTACCTATTGACATAATAGGTGTGATGAGGAGGAGCTAGATTTGGTTTTCTTCCTTATATTTTTGGCTCATTATTTTATTAAGCTTGA
>NW_026682022.1:0-12189 GCF_028640845.1 Ahaetulla prasina | reverse complement strand
TGGCCTGCTTCTGGCTCCTGGAGCTGAGCCAGGGAAGTCGGTGCTCCCAAGGTAAGTCCTGATGGCCCTTCCCCCTCACTGTCCAAGTCACTTTCTGGCAGCAGGCTCGGCTCCAAATCACTTCCAGGCATGGGGCCAGGTTCAGGGGCTGGAGTCTCAACAGGTGCCTTTTATATATGGGAGGAGGGCTTTGTCATTTTCTTGTTCTCTGTCTTGGATTTTAGTGGGGGTTACTTTATGTATTAGTTTGGTAATCTTATTTTTTTGGAATCCATTGGATGTTAGTACGTTAGTGAGAGTGTGTAGTTCGGTTTTTAGGTGTTCTTCATCAGCTAAGCGTTTTGTTCTGAAGATGAGTGTCTTGGCTACAGAGTTGATCTGTGCTGGGTGGTGGTGTGAGAGTGCATGCAGATAGCGGTTTGTGTGTGTTTACTTCTGGTAGATGGTGTGTCCTGGGGAGCCATTGGATTTCCTGTAGACTAAGACATCCAGGAAGGGAAGTTGGTTGTTAGCTTCTGTTTCCATGGTGAATTGTATTTTGGGGTGTAGGCTGTTGAGGTGTATGAGGAAGTTGTCCAGTTTTTCTTTCCCATGTGGCCAGATTATGAAGGTGTCGTCTATGTATCTGAGTCAGAGTTTAGGTTTGTGGTCAGCTCACCAACTCAAATCCCCCTGCAACTCAGACTAACCTGAGCACAACGAAGCCCCCTCCCCCCAAACAGAATACCCCCCCATCCAATCAGAGCACAGCCAACCCCACCATCCAATCAGAGCTCCTTCCACACTGAGGGCAGATACATTCTGTCCCCTGCCCAGCCCCCAGATTTTGCTGGTTCTGGTTTTACTGCCTCTTTGCCTCAGCCTGCCGAACAAATGTCTCTTCAAATTGGAGAAGACCATGCTGCATCTTTAGTTTCCAAGCTGAATGATCAAGGTTTCCCAGTTGTTAATGTCCATTCCCAGGGCCTTTAGATCCCTCTTGCAGATATCCTTATATCGCAGCTGTGGTCTCCCTCTGAGGCGCTTTCCTTGCACTAATTCTCAAACAGGAGAACTTTTGGAATCCGACCATCAGCCATTCTCACGACATGCCCAAGCCAGCATAGACATCACAGTTTTAGTACTGTATACATGCTCCTCCAATTTGAAGAGACATTTGTTCGGCAGGCTGAGGCAAAGAGGCAGTAAAACCAGAACCAGCAAAATCTGGGGGCTGGGCAGGGGACAGAATGTATCTGCCCTCAGTGTGGAAGGGATTGCCACTCTCCAGTTGGCCTTTTTAGTCACACTAGATGCTGTTTTAGGATCTCTTTCCAGAGCACAACACCATAGTCTTTTGAGACTGAAGGATGCCAATGCTGGGAGAAAGCCATCTCTGGCACATTTAAGGGTGTTTTGAAGCATTGTGTGGGTGCATATTCCAAAGGCAATAAGAAGAAAAGGACAACCAAAAGCTAGATAGCTCAGGTTTATGGGCTATGAGCTTGGCTCAAAGAGCTATCTCTTTAGTGATGGGAGCAAAAGAATAGTGATTTCCAGGTCAGCTAGCTTTGCAGAGCAAAACTAGGGCAGAATTGATGCCAATTTTAGGGATGATCCACTTGGTAATGGTGACTCACTTAGTGATGGTGTCAGCATTCAGGAAGGAGAAGCTGAAAAAGGACAAGGAAAAGAGTCAGGAGAAGATGATGACTCAGATATAAAGCAAGAGAGAGTTGCTGCACAGGAGCAGTCAATGCCACACAGGTCAGTTGCAACAGCCCAGTCATAAAGGTGACTGTTGTGACCCAGGGCCCCGGACTCCGACTCCTGGAGGAGGATGATTCAGAGAGTGAGGAGGAGGAGCTGGCAAGGCCTGCTTCCCCTGGGCCCTCTTCCTCCCTGGCACCGACCCATGAGGAGGAGGAGGGGCTGGCAAGGCCTGATTCCCCCAGGCCGTCTTCTGATTTGGCAACGCCCCAAGACCAATCTTGGCTCGATGCGAGACTGCAAAGATGTGACCGGCGCGCCCAGCAGAGGAAACAGTGGGGCAGGCCCAGGGAATGATGAGTCACAGAGCAACACCCACAGGGAATAAAAGCAGGAGGAGGAGCTTCTTGGCTCTTTGTGTTGGACAAAGCTGTGAATTGCGCGGGAAATCTGTTTCATGGATGAAAGAATCTCTTTGTGAATGTCTTTTGCTTTATCTAGTTACCTCGGTAACAGACCATTCCTAGTTACCTTGGTAACAGACCGTTTTCAGAGATTTTGGCAGGCGTGGAGAGAGACATTTCTGTGCCAAAGGAATCCAGCCAAGTGTAAATAAAGTGTTGGCAGAAGGACTTTGACTGACTTTTCTTGGGAGTGTTGGGGGAACAGAACATTTTGTCCAAGACCTGACTAAAACATCTTCCACCAAAGATGGACCAGCAGCAGGTACAGCAGCAGTTACAGCAGCTACAAGCGGCTAATCAACAGCCCAGCAGCAAGTGGCTCACTTGGCAGGCCAACTTGCTGCCAGGAATGTGCCTGCAGCCCCCCATCCTCCCACTCCTCCTCCTCGTCGCAAATACCCAATAATCATGCCGGATAAGTTTTCTGGGCAGCCTGAGATGTTCCCGACCTTCTTGGGATAGTGCCAGCTCTACATAGCTATGTGGCCGGAGGATTTCCCAGACGACCGGGCTAAGGTGGCCTTTGTGATTAACCTTCTTTCCGGCTCGGCTGCCCAATGGGCCACACCCCTCTTGCTCCAGGACAGCCCCCTGCTGGCAGACCACCAGCATTTTGGCAGCACCTGTGCATCATCTATGAGGACCCCGTTCGGACTCTGACGGCAACCAGGCGCCTTAGAGAGAACTCCATCAAGGGAAGTGCCCCCTGCAGGAGTACATCACCGAATTTCATCTTTTGCGCCAGGACTCTGACTGGAATGATGCAGCGCTGGTGGACGATTCCCAGGAGGGACTTCTCAGAGGAGCTGCAAGACGAGCTGGCCCAGATGGAGATGCGCGGACCTCGACAACTTGGTGCCCTTTGTCTGCCTCGATGCCCGCCTGCAATGGCGACCATCCCTGCACCCCTGGGATCTGCCATCGACATCTGCACCCCCGCTTCCTGCGCCACCAGCACCTGGGTCGCCCGTGTTTTGTAACTGCTACGGAAGAGCCCATGGAGTTGGGAGGCCAGACCTCTCCTGACAGCCCAGGAGCGGAACCGAGGCGCCAAGGGGATTGTGCCTGTACTGTGGGAGCCTGCCACTTGCCGCTTCTTGCCCCAGAAAGCAAAGTGGGGCATGCCCGGTCCCGAATCACAGCGTGACCAATCGAATGGAGCAGGCCCGACCTCGGGAAACCCTAGGTCGGGCACATACCAAGCCCCACTGGACGCTATGGAAGTAGACTCTGGCCCCGGCATCTGATTCTGGACACACGGATATGGTTGGGGAACCAGTCGGATGGGCTCCAGGCGCATGCGCTGGTGGACCTAGGGCCACAACAAACTTTATGGACCAGGCCTTTGTGACCCAGTTTGCGGTCCCGTGGTTCCGTGGACCTCCGATGCGGTAGAGACAATTGATGGGTGAGAACTGGTGTCCAGCCCCATTAAATTCGCCACCCAGCCTTTGCGCCTGGCTATTGGGGACCATGAGGAGGCGATCCAGTTTTATGTCATGACAGACCTTCATTTTTCCCCTGGTCCTTGGGTTGGCCTGGCTTCAGACCCATGATCCTGCAGGTATGTCTGTCATCATCGCACCATCCGGAGACCAACGGGGGTACAGAGAAGGTCATTGGCATCCTGGAGCAGTATCTTCATTGCTTCATCAACCAGCAGCAGGACAACTGGGCCGATTACCTGTCCCTGGCAGAGGTTGCCTTTAACAACTCCCAGCACACCCAGGATGCCATTCTTTGCCAACAGGGGGTACCATCTGTGGCTCTTCCCTCTGGCACCACCGGACTCTCCTGTTCCCGAAATGAAGACCTTCCTGACAGAATTGCATGCGGTCCAACAGTTGGTACGTCGGCAGGTGGGTCAGGCGAAGAAGGACTACAAATGGTCCACCGACTGCTCCTGACGGGTGACGCCCCTGCTGGCGGTCGGAGACTGAGTGTGGCTCTCCACAAAACACCTCCCATCCGATCGCCCGGTAAAGAAGTTGGACCACCGGTTCATTGGCTTGTTCCCCATTGAGGTGGTCATCAACCCGGTGGCCTATCAGCTGACCCTGCCATGATCCATGCGGCTCCACCCCGTCTTTCTGGTCCCTGAGGCCACACCGTGTCCCTTTTGGTGCCCAGCAGTGCCTGTCACCGTCGCCGAGGATAGGTAGGAGGAGTACGAAGTCCACAGCATTCGAGACTCCTGCTGGCTACTGGGGTGTTTCCAGTATTTGATCACATGGAAGGGATAGGGGACTGATTTCTCCTGGGTGGATGCCTCCGATGTTCATGCCCCTGACCTGGTGCAGGCCTTCCATGAGCAGAACCCAGCCCAACCGCATCCTGACCATCAGCACCGGGGGAAGGGCCCTGCGGTGAGGGATAATGTTGTGACCCAGGCCCCCAGACTCAGACTCCTGGAGAAGGATGATTCAGAGAGTGAGGGGGAGGAGCTGGCAAGGCCTGCTTCCCCTGGGCCCTCTTCCTCCCTGGCACTGACCCATGAGGAGGAGGAGGGGCTGACAAGGCCTGTTTCCCCCGGGCCTTCTTCTGAATTGGCAACGCCCCAAGACCAATCTTGGCTTGCAGCTGTGTGCCATCTCCACCTGAAGCTTCTGGGCTTCTCAACTGCAGCTGTATCTAGCTCAGGCAGCTGCTTGTCTGGTCACTCCCCTGGGCTTGGTCACTCCATCTTGGCTTGTAACCCTCATCTGCCTCCCCTCCTGATGTGCCTGAGATCAGCTCATCCTTCTTTGAACTAGCATCTGAGAGGAATCTGTGGAACATTTGTTCTCTATCCAATAGCTGTTGAATCACAAGCTGGTAATAATTGTTCTTTGTGGAGCTAGGTTGTTCTTTGTGTCAGCTAGGTTGTCAGTCAGGAACCTGTTTTGGTGTTGTTTTTTTAATTGAAAAAGTTTTTACAAAAAAACTTCCCTTTTCCCCTCCCCTTACCTCCCCTCCCCTCCCCTCAACTTCCCGGAATAAACACAAGGTATAGTTAAAAATAAAACAAACATATGCTAAAAATTTTCCCTCCTAACTCAATTATACTCCTGCATTTCTCATCAAATCATAACCTCCCACAATGCAATCAGAAATAATACATCCTAATCATTCAAAGGCAGTCTGATATCTCTTCATCTGATACCTGTTTTGAACATAGTCAATCCATTTTTTCCATTCATTTAAGTATCTTTCTTGCATATTGTCTTTCAAAAAGGCTGAGATTTTTGCCATCTCAGCCAAATTGGCAACTTTCAATATCCACTCTTCTATTGTAGGTAATTCTTTTTTCTTCCAGTACTGTCCTATCAGTAATCTTGCTGCTGTTATTAGATTTAAAATCAATTTAGTCTCAATTACTGTACAGTCCGTGATAATTCCCAGTAAAAAATTTGTGGCAGGAACTTTCTTCTTTTCAAAACATTTTGTAAAATCCACCAAATTTTTATCCAAAAAGTCTTAATATTCTTGCAAGTCCACCAAATATGAAAATATGTAGCGTCATCACAGTTACATCTCCAACATTTTGCTTGCATATCTGGATATATACACAACAATTTCTTAGGATCTAAATGCCATCTATAAAACATTTTATAAAATTTTTCCCTTAAATTCTGTGCCTGCATAAATTTAACATTTCTAACCCAAATTTTTTCCCAAGTTTCCAATAATATTGGCTCCTGAAAATTTTGTGCCCACTTTATCATACAGTCCTTTACCAAATCCCTTTCAGAATCTATTTCAAGTAACACATTATACAATCTCTTTATATGCTCCTGAGACTGATTTCTAATTTGCTTTACCAAATTTTCCTCATTCTGCACTATACCAATTTTCTGATCTTCCTTCCATCTAGCACATAGTTGCCCATATTGAAACCAAGTATAATTTTTCCCTTCTTCTTTTAATAAGTGCAGAGATTTTAATTGCAAATTACCTCTTTCAGTATACAAAAGATCTTTATATATAATCATTTCCTGATTCTGTTTTATATTTATATTCTCTATTGTATGCCTGGGACTCGCCCACATAGGAACCTTATAATTTAGTTTATAAGAGTATTTTTTCCAAACACGCAAGAGAGCAATTCTTAACACATGATTTTTAAAAGCCTTATCCACTTTTTTGCCATAAATTAAATATGCATGCCATCCATATAGCAAGTCATAACCTTCTATATTCAGGATTCTTTCCTCCGTTAGATTAAAACAATCACTTATTGCAGAGAGAGCAGCTGTTTCATAGTATAATTTAAATATTGGGCATTTTTAAACCTCCCCTTTCCCGGGAATCTTGAATTATTTTCATTTTAACCCTCACTTTTTTACCTTCCCATGTAAATTTGTTAATTCCAGTCTGCCATTCCTCCAAATTTTTATCTTTCTTAATTATTGGTATCATCTGAAAGAGGAATAAAAATCTAGGTAAAACATTCATTTTGATAGCAGCTATTCTCCCCAGCAACGATAATTGCAATTTTTTCCAAACAATCAACTCTTTCTGAACTTTTTGCCATAACACCTCATAA
This sequence comes from Ahaetulla prasina, assembly GCF_028640845.1. Lineage (NCBI taxonomy): Eukaryota > Metazoa > Chordata > Lepidosauria > Squamata > Colubridae > Ahaetulla > Ahaetulla prasina. The sequence goes on along the minus strand of NW_026682022.1, from coordinate 5,511 downwards.
TTATTCTTGTACAATTTCACATTTGATGGTGTAATATAAACCCCTAAATATTTAACCTTTTTTACAATTTCAAATCCTGTTATTTCCTCTAACTTTTCTTTCTGTTGTCTTGTCATATTTTTTATTATCACTTTTGTTTTATTCTGATTTATCTTAAACCCCGAAACCTTTCCATATCGATCAATTATTTCCAACAGAGACAAACTTGAGTTTATGGGATTTGTTAAAGTAATCACCAAGTCATCTGCAAAAGCTCTCAGTTTATATTCATGTTGTCTAACTTTAATTCCCTCTGTCTCCTTTGATTCTCGTATTTTATCCAATAATGGCTCCAGAGTTAAAATAAACAATAATGGTGATACAGGACATCCCTGTCTTGTTCCTTTCACAATCTTAAAAGCTTCTGTTAAATTACCATTAATTATTATCTGGGCTGTTTGCTCTCCATAAATTGCTCTAATTATTCTTACAAAACCATCTCCAAATTGCATTTTACCTATTAATTTAAATAAGAAATCCCAATGCAATCGATCAAAAACTTTCTCTGCATCCAAAAAAATAAATGCTGCTGGAATAAAATTTTTCTTTTCTAAATATTCCAATAAATTTACAATCTGCCTAACATTATTCCTCATCTGTCTCCCTTTTATAAATCCTTTTATAAATCCAGATTGATCAGTATGAATTCTTCGTTGTAAAACTAACAATCTATTTGCTATTATTTTAACAAAAATCTTATAATCATTATTTATAAAAGTGAAATTGGCCTACAATTCCCAGGTTTAGAACAATCCTGTTCCTCTTTTGGTATCAATGAAATAAAAGAAGTTCTCCATGAAGGGGGAATTCCCCCTCCTAATTGTATCTGATTAAATAATTCCTTAAGTGGACCTAACATTTCATCCTGTAAATTCCTATAATAACTTGCTGTAAGCCCATCCATACCAGTTTTCCCCATTTTTAATTGTCTAATTACCAAAATAATTTCTTCAGAAGTTATAAGCTGATTTAATTCTTTCCTTTGTTCTACAGTTAAGCTTTTAACCTTATAATCTTTCAAATAATTATCGATATCCATATTCAATATATTATCTTTAGCATATAAATTAGTATCGTATTCTAAAAAGCTTTTTAATTTTATCCTGTTGATATCTCTTTACCTTTATATTCTATTTTTTCTATAGTGCGTTGTTTTTGTTTTTTCCTTAAAGTATATGCTAACCACCTACCAGGTCTATTTGCATTACAAAAAGTATTATGTTTGGCATATTGTATATTTGTTGCCACCTGATCAGCCATTATCATATTAAATTGACTCTGTAATATCTTTATTGCATCCTTAATTTTTTGGTCCTGCGGGTTATGTATTAATAATTGTTGTTTCTTATAAATCTCCTCTTCTAGATACCTATGCTGTCTTTGTTGCTTATTGCTCTGCCTATTGTTAATATATATTAACAAACCTCTCATAAAGGCTTTGCTGGCATCCCAAACCATTTCTATCGATGTTTCCTTATTCAAATTATAATCAAAAAATACTTTCATCTGCTTTTTAAATTGATTTACATTATCCTGATATCTAAACAAATTTTCATTTAATCTCCATATTCTTCTGCCTTCTTTTTCATACTGCAATTCCATCCAAACTGGGCTATGATCAGATAAACATCTTGAAAATATTTTAATTTTCTTTACCCTAGAAAGCAAATCATTAGAGGTTAATATAAAATCAATACATGAAAAAGATTGATGCCTATCAGAAAAAAAAGTATAGTCTCTTTCCTCCAAATTCCGTAATCTCCATACATCTCTCAACTCAAAATCTTCTATCATCTCAAAAAAGGATTTAGGGAGCTTTGCATGTGCAGGTATCTTTTTAGAAGAAATTCTCTTCTAAAGCTGAAGCAACAAAATGTTTACCTAATTTTGAGTTTATTAAATATTTTTGATCTGATAATTTAATATGTGTCTTTTGTAAACAAATCACATCATTTTTAAATTGTTTCAAATAATGAAATATTTTTCTTCTTTTCTGAGCTGAATTCAAACCATTGACATTCCAGGTCAGAATTTTATTTGCCATTACTGGCCTCCTGAAGCTTTTGAGCAATCAGCTGAAGATCATCCTCCCGTATCTTCAGCCTTGCTCCTCCCACTGCTTCTGTAGCAGAATCCTGACCTTTGCTTTGAATTTGTTGCTCCTTTTCTTTACGCTTAAGGGCTCCCCTCGTCACTCTTTGTTCTTGTGGTTTTTCCTCAGATGATAACATCACTGGGGTCACCTCCACTTCCACACTCATTTGACTCTCTTGAATTCTTTTTTCTATTACTTCTATTTCAACTTTCAACACAGTAGAAAGAAAATCTTTGGCCTTAAGCACAGTATCAATACGATATCTTCTTCCTTGATAATACACTGTCAAACCAACTGGAACTTCCCATCTAAATTGAATCTCGTACTTTTTAATTTCTTGTGTAAAAAATATAAAGTCTTTCCTGTCCCTTAGCATCTTGGGAGGAATCTCTTTCAAAACCTTCAACTCCTGATCTCCTATTTTCAACTTTTTCTGATATGCAACTTGAAAAATCTGGTTTCTCATTGTTCTTTTCACAAAGTAAACCACAATGTCTCTAGGGAGTGTCTTTTGCCTAGCAATCCAGGAATTAACTCTGTATATTTTATCAATTTGATAAGCAACCTCTTGTGGATTAAATTCAATAAATTCAGCCAAGGCTTCTGATAATTTTTTTTTTTAATTGTCACCTTTTTCCTCTTGTGAACTCCTAATTCTCAGTGCTCCTTCCATCATCCTATACTGCATCACCACCACTTGATCTTCATTTTTGTTCAATTTTACTTGCATTCCTCCCATTTTATTTTCTAATTGCTGGTTTGATTGGGCAATTTCTTGCACCTCCTCCTCCAACCCCTCCAGTCTTTTTGCCAAACCTTGAAAAGCCATCAAAATATCTTTTCTTATTTTTTTCTTATTCTCTTTTATTTCTTCTCTTATCTTCTCATTATTTTCCATCCACTCCTTAAACCTCTCTTCAAACATTTTCCTTGCTCTTTAAGCATATCTTCCAAAGCTTCAGATCCCCTTCTGCCAGCAGTCTTAGGTGGTTTAGTAGACATTTCAGTTTTAAATGTCACAAAATTTAACTTTAAAACTTTTCTTTTCCCTTTAAGTATAGGAGAGCTCAATTCGTTTGCAATCCACAAATAACGTTTCTTAGTTATCCAGGTTCCACTTCCACTTCACTTCACTTTCACTTCCTCTCAGACACCATTTTAAACAGTTAGTTAAGGCAAAAAAATATTTTCACTTTTAAAGGGTAGAAGTCAGGAAGTCAAAAATACTTGCGATCCAATAATTGTTCACTCGCGTTTATTCTGTCTGCATGTAGAAATCCACAGCAAAAATCAATTGGGCAGAGATGGACACTTTCTTCTTTTCCGGCTTCTGCAGGAGCCTCCTCACAAATCTCCTGCTGTGTTTCAGTGAGATTCAACCCTCTGGGCTCTGCTTAACAAAGCCAAGCCCTAGAAAAAAGAAGTACCCACAACAGAAGAATGGATATTGAAAGTTGCCAATTTGGCTGAGATGGCAAAAATCTCAGTCTTTTTGAAAGACAATACACAAGAAAGATATTTAAATGAATGGAAAAAATGAATTGACTATATTCAAACCAGATATCAGACTAAGAGTTATCAGACTGCCTTTGAATGATTAGTGTATTATTTCTGATTGTTTTGGGGGAGGTTAGGATTTGATGAGAATTGTAGGAGTATAATTGAGTTAGGAGGGAAATTTTTTTAGCATATGTTTGTTTTATTTTTAACTATACCTTGTGTTTGTTCTGGGAAGTCGGGGGGAGGGGGGAGGGGGGAAAGGGGGAGGAAACTGTGTAAAACTTTTTCAATAAAAAAAACAAAAAAAAACAAAGCCAAGCCCCTGAGGAGATCTACCAGTCTCCCACTGCTCTATCCTCTCCCTTTCTCCCAGGGAGAGAAGTTGAAGCCAGCGAACAGCTGATTTTCGCTGTTTCACCAGCTTTTATGAGATTTTAGCATGGAGCGCCTTGATTAGGTGCCCAGCGAGGAAAGTGGCGCCACCGGAAGTCCAGTCAGGAATCTGTTCAATGTCCCACTTGTTGCTAAGTTTGTGTCTCTGTTAATGTCAGGGTAGTTAAAGTCCCCCATTACTACGCTGTTTCTTACATACATTTGTTAATTGATTAGCAAAAAAGTTCATCTATTTCTTCTGCTTGGTTGCATGGCCTACAGTATACACATACGGCAATGTCATTCTTTTTCCTTTTATGTTGATCCATAAGCTGTCAGCCTCTGCTTTAATTAAGTGTATTTCTCCTAGACTGTTTTACTGTTTTATTACTTCGTTAAAGGTTTGCTTCTTACTGAATGTCTTACATGATTTATGGAGGATGGGGGAGGTCTGTACTGTTGCTAGCGTTGGGCTGACATTTCATGTGTGGGGGAGGAAGATAGTTTTTCAAACAGACCTTTGAACTAATTTGGCACGTAATGTAATGGGAGTTGTCTGTTTCACATTCCAACCAGAAGATTGACGGAGGGAGAATATCGGAAATGAAACTACATATGGCCTAGGAGGACGACAACATTGGATTATAACTGTTTGAACTCTAGTAGGAGGAGGGCTCAGGAGAGGATATGACATCTGTGGTTTTAGTATACTTTCAGTTCTGGCTTACCTTGATTGCATTCTGACATATTTAGTAAAAATTACCAAATTCTTTGAAATGATGGAGTTGGGTCTTTATTTTCTTAAACATTGATCTGAGGCATGCTGACATTAAGCCAGAACTCATTAAAAAATCAGTCATCCCGGATCACAATCGAGGGGACTGAAAACTTTTCTTAACGATGTCGGAGCATGAATGCAGAGCTGATAATGAGGAGCGACCAGAGACACCAATCACCTCACAGCTGGAAGACAATTCATCCCAGGAATTTCCCGAGGGAGCTGATAAAAAATATTTTCTGGGAAGAAAGCCAACCCCAGAAAGGGAACTGTTGGACGGGGGAGGAGGCTTGGCTGCCGTATCGCACCCTCCTCAGTTAGAAGAGAAAAATTTTGCAGAGTGGAAGAAGAAGTTGGAAGTAGTGCTGAGGTGGCTGAAGGAAAATTTGAGCCAGCAGATTGAAACCCTTCCAGGACCAGAGGAGTGGCCATCACTAAATACTCAACACGTTAAAACATATAAACGGGAAGAAAAGGTTCTCCGAAAGGCACCATGAACAGCAAATTGAGGATCAATTGCAAATCGCTCAGGCAGTCAGACTGTATCGAGAAGTGATGGAGCGACAAGCAGATCGCGAAAGGTATGAGGCCCATACCCAAATTCCTGGAGGAGAGGAAGAAGAGGAAAGAAAATTATTAAGTGCCCGAGGCAGCGGCAGACAGCGGAGGATTTCTGGAGGAATGAGAGCCTGAACTGCGTTCTCCAGGGCTGCAGTTTTGATAAAGG
>NW_026682021.1:0-12198 GCF_028640845.1 Ahaetulla prasina | reverse complement strand
TCGTCATCTTCAGGCTTCAGCCTAGCTTCTGGGAGCACGGGCTGGGAGCCTGACTAATTGGGGTGGCACTCTGGACCTGATTTTGTCTCTGGTCAGTGGTCGAGAGATCTGGACTTAAAGGAAATAGTCACTGAACCTTTGTCATGGTCAGATCACTCTCTCCTTCGCCTGGACTTTCTGACCGCCATTCACCACCGCGGGAGACGGAGGCCGCGTCCCAGGCGCCTGATGGACCGGAGGGTTCGGACGGAGCTTGGGCCATTTCCTGAGGTCTGGCTCACGGCTCGGCTGAGGAACTTGTTGCGGCCTGGGAGCGCGGCGGGGCCTTAGACCGTGTCGTGCCTTTGCGACCTCTGACCCGGCGCGGGTCCCAACCGGCTCCTTGGTTCTCCGAGGAGCTGAGAGGATGAAGCGCGGAGAAGGCGCCTAGAGAGTTCCTGGAGGTCCAGCCGTTCAGAAGCTGATCGGACACTAGTGAAGTCCTATACTAGGACTTACCTAGTGGCATTGAGGAAGCGGCGTAGCTCGCCTCCTCCCTCATTGCATCGCAGATAACCGCCCAGCCGCCCTGTTTGGGTGACCCGCTCCCTCCTACACCAGGAGGCGGGATGACCCGTTGCAGGGGCGTGCTGAGGAGTTTTGATTATCTATACGATAAAATCGTTCAACGGGATGGTTTGGACCAAGATTGCGGTAATCTGGTGAGACAGCTGAGGGTGGTCTTGGCGACATTTTACTGTATGTTACCGCAGTGCAGAGGGAACCCGCCTTAATGCAACATTTTGCTTAAAATTAGGCATTACAAGACAATGATGGACAATGATGGAAGGGACTTGTGATATGAATCTTTCCTTTGTCCTCATTAGAAAATTCTCCCTTCCTCTTCCCCTTCCTTCCATCCTTCCTTTCTTCCTCCTCCTCCCTCCCTCCTTCCTTCCTTCCTTTCTTTCTCTTTCTCCCTTCCCTTCCTTTCCTCCCGTTCCTCCTTCCCCTTCCTCCTTCCCCCTTCCTTCCTTTCTCTGTCTTTTTTTCCCCCTTCCCTTCCCTTCTGTCTCGTCCCCTTTCCTTCCCCTTCCTTCCTTCCTTCCTTTCTCTCTCTCCTTCCCTTTCCTCCCATTCCCCTCCCTCCCTCTCTTTATTCCTTCCTTCCTTCCTTCCTTCCTCTCTCTTTCTTTTTTCTCTCTTCCCTTCCCTCTCATTCCCTTATTCCCCTCCCCTTTTCATTCTTCCCTCCCTCCCCTCTACATAATTAAGAAAACGGAGGGAGCAATTCCCTCTGGGGTCTGAACGTCCAATTTCCACTGAGCCCGAGGGATGAAAAAGACGCCTTCTATGGGATCACATTTATTTTATTTATTTATTTATTTTATTAAATTTATTTATGTTATTACATTTCTCAGTTTGCATTCAACTCCAGAGCCACTTAAAACAAGAGCATAAAATCCAAGATGATGCTCAAAGAGAAACAGTGGACAATGATGAATAGGGGAGAAAGATGATTTCTCTACCGAGGGGGAAAAATTGGGCAAGCTCTCCTTATCACACTTCAGTTTGAAAATACCGGGCACACACACACACACACACACACACACATACACATTATATTAGGGATTCCCTGTCCGAGGGTCCTAAGCTTATTCTGTGTCGGTATTGTGGAAAGTTAGCACCCACTCCTAGAAGAATGGAATATTTTAGGAAATATGAAAAAGGCAGAATATTATATTTCCCTGGATGAGGAATGGAAAAAAACGTGTTGTTTTTTTTTACAGGCAGGAAGCAGACGCTCTCTTAATAGCTCCCACCTTTCTTACCAGATGTCGGCACTTCAAGAGAGAAAGAGATAAGATAGCTCTATTCATAAGCAGGTTCCTCTGAACAAAGGTAGCCACAATAGGAATTTGCCCAACAAGCATCGTTCATTCATTGCATCAGCCCAAACCTCAACCAAACGTAGCTTAGACAAATGCCTAAGATTTGCCCTTTGCCTATAGAGCCAGCTATGACCCTACATGGCCCCTGGGAGTCTGACAACAGCCAGTAGAATACATGTTCTTGTACAGGAACAGGAAGCTCAAGTGCCAACCCCAAGAGAAGGTATTAAAACCCTCCTCTCTCAACTGCATGTGATCAGCTGGACAACAACCTAGGCCAGGGTCTCCAACCTTGGTCCCTTTAAGACTTGTGGACTTCAACTCCCAGAGTCCCTCAGCAAATGTGAGCGTGCCTTCCACGCGTGCCCAACCTTTGTGTGTGCACTTTGCTACGCATGCCTTCCACGCATGCGCGTGGCCTCGAAAACGTGGCGAAATAGGACGGCATTACATCCGGGTGGGTGGACGGGGCCTACTGCAGTCTCCACTACCGGTTCGCCAAAACCGGCTGAACCCTACCACTGCCTGTACCACACTGAACGGTACCCAGCCAATACCACTAGAACGTCTGAATTTAATTGCTTTTTTAAAAAATTTCCCATAATGCCCTGTGGTGTTGCTGTGCCAACAGCATTGAAGGAAAGGGGTAGCACAGCTAGATTCCCCACCCCTCATTGTTCAATGCAATGGGACCATTATCTTTTTTTTTTTTTTATTGTCCGATGACTCTGCCCTCCTCCATCACCTGCTAATTCCGGCTCCAAGTTAAATAGATTTTTATACTGATCACACGCTGTGAAAATATGAGGAGAGAAGGAAAGGACAGGCGAGAACTCTGTGCCTTTCATCCATTTATGGCCCTTGCGTGTGTTTGAAGGAGGAATAGCGGGCAGTCATAAATCATTCTCTCTCCAATCTTCGGGCAAAGAGCTAACAAAGGGGAAATAAAACGTTGTAAACTATAGGAAGCTCCTCAAAGCAAACATTTTGCTGAGAAAAAAATAACACTTAAAACCCAAGCCCATTTTCTCACAGTTGGAAACTGTTGCCTGGACGTGCTTCCAAAATAAAGGGACAAATACGGATATATATATATATATATTTAAAAGTATTAATTTTCCCCATTTGGAATGTGGAAGAAGGAAACTTCTCACTTGCAATTTAGCGGGCCACATTTTTCAACTGCATTCCTGGACTTAACAACAGTTGGTTCGAAGTTCTGGGGGCCCTGAAAAAGTGACTTATGACCGCTTTTCATACTTTAGGACTGTCGCGGCAATCCCGTGATCCAAATTAATCTTGACTCATATTTATGACGGCCCCGAGGTCATGCGATCCCCTTTGGCGAAATGTCTTTGACCAGGAAAGTCCGTGGGAAAACCAGATTGGTTTAACAAACCGTGCTGCTAACTTAAATAACGGCAGCGATTCGCTTAACAACCGTGGCAAGAAAGGTCGAAAGCAGGGCAGAGTTGACTGAAACAAACGTCTCGGTTAGCAACAGAAATTGTGGGCTCAGTTGTGGGCGTACATTGGGACTAGCTTTAATAGTAGGCATCTCTGGCAGAGTTTTTGAACTATGAGTGGAATTCAGGAAGAACCTGTATTCATTTAATGACGATGTTTCTGAAATTCCACCTAGGAATAAGGAGAAATCTGACACTGAGAACAATCATCATTGGAGGCTTTAAGAGGAAACTGGACTGGAAATTTGTCATGGGTGTAGGGCCGTGATGAACCTATGCCTTATGTGCCACACGGTACACGCAGAGCCATTTCTGGGCACGTGAACCGTCGCCCTAGGTCAGCTCCACTTCTCATGTGCACGCGCTTCCCACCGCCAGCTGATTTTGGGGTCTCTATGCGGGAGATGCGCGTGCATGCTCATGCCGCCCCTCCCTCCCAGGAGTCTCCATGCGCCTATTTTGGATGCTAGGTAAGTACAGGGCTCGTGTGGTGGCTGAAAACGAGCCTACTGGAAGCCTGGAAATAGGCTGTTTCCGGCCTCCGGAGGGCCAGGAGGCCATTTTAGCCCTCTTGGAGGCTCCAGGAAAGCCTCAGAGCCTGGGAGGGTGAAAATGGGCCTACCAGAAGTCCAGAATGGGCCGTTTCAGGCCTCCGGAGGCTTCAGGAAGCCTGCTAGCCCAAAATGGGCGTGGGGAGTTACATGCGATGCGCAGAAGTTGGGGCGCGAGGGGTTGTGCACGCATACACAGGGAGGCAGGGCGTGCATGGGCGGCATTGTGCGCTTTTAGCACCCCGAGGAAAAAACGGTGTAGGGTCTCCTGCTTGGGCTGGGGGTTAGACTAGATGACCTACAAGGTCCCTTCCAACTCTTAATCTGTTAAACTCCTGTGTAAGCTTCTGGTCAGGTCAGCCTTAGGGATGCATCACTGATAGAGCTCTAGACAATTCATCTGTGTAACCTTTGGCACTGTAGATATACCTAGGTATGATGTAACCTATAACCACAGAATATAGCCAGTGCTCGACTTATGACTGCAATTTGGATCAGATTTCTGTTTGTGTTAAGCACCCATGACCCAACCTGTTTTTATGGCATTTTTTGTGGCGGTCGTTAAGTGAATCACCACAGTTGTTAAGTGAGTCTGCTAAGTTTGTTAACGAAACCCCGCAGTTGTAAGTGTAAACCCATTCTTCTGAATTGGCGGGTTTTTTGGGTTTTTTTGTGCCAGAAATCGGTAAAAACGTCACAAATTGTGTTTCATGTGACTTCAGGACGCTGCAACAGGTTGTAAAGGGGAGCTGGTTGCCGAGTACCTGAAATTGGACCGTGTGGCCATGTGTGTAGCATGACAATGTATGGATGAATGGCTGCAAAAACAGATGGAGTTAGCAGAGATGGCTAAATTGGCTGTTTTGATCAAAGAAAAAATATATATAAATAATTTTATTTCTACTTGGAAACCACTTCTGGACTTTGTACTTGAGGTGGGAAAGAAATAAAACTTTGATTTTGGGTTTTACCAGTTAGATAGATTTTTTATTATAGAAATGGCTAGTTCACTACTACTACTACTTCTACTTCTACTACTACTACTACTACTACTACTACTACCACCACCACCACCACCACACTACTACTACTTTACTACTACTTTACTACTACTTTACTACTATGTAAAAGTAAAATGTTGGTGTTAATTCCTTATTCTACTGCATCAAAGGGAGTTGGAAGTCAGTGCCTTTTTCTTTTCTCCCCCCCCATCTTGCTTCCCCCCCCTTCTCTTTCTTATTCCATTTCCTAATTTCCCTACTATTTACTTTTCTGTTTTCTTGGTATGCTATATTATAAACTAATAAAATTGATTAAACCGACAATAAAAGCACTTACCCTGGGCCCACTGTAATTTTGAACGGTCATTAAGCAATCAGTCATGAGTCAAGGACTACCTGTACCATAACTAAAATAATCACATACTTTCTCCTTGCTTATCCTTGCCTCCGTTCCCTCACTCTTCAGTTTCACTTCAGAGTCTTAGATTGTAAATTCTATGGGCAGAGGCTTCTCTTCCAGTAGCCTGTAAATAGCATGTCTGCTTATACAACAACAGGAGCAATTAAAATAAAACACCGAACAACAACAAATTGTAAAATCACCCCGTGTCTCCATTCAACTCTATGACTGCAGGGACGCGTCTATCCCAGTTTTTTCATGGTTTTTCTCTTCCTCTTTCCAAGTTGAGTTTAAGATTTCTTCATTTAATCTAAGCCTTGGGATATCCTGATCACCTAGTGGTCTCCTTTCCTTACTGATTCCGCTTAATGTATTTTTAATTCAGCAAGGTTGGTTTGGTGCTACAATGAACCAATAACACAGGTTTACAGTCATAAATAGCGAAATTACCCTCACTACGGTTCACAAATGTGAGCACGATACGCCACTTCCGCGCATACGCAGGGCTTTCCACGCATGCGCAGAGCATAAAAAACAGATGTCATGATGTCCGGGCGGGTGGGCGGAGCCTCCCCTAGCCACCGCTACTGGTTGGCCCGAACCGGATAGAAGTTTAGTTTAGTTTTAGTTTAGTTTTATTTAGATTTTTATACCCCCCTTCTCCCGAAGGACTCAGGGCGGTGTACAGCCAAGTAATAAAACCATACAACATACACATTAAAACAAAAAACTTAAAACCAAGCATAATTATATAAATGGCCAAAATTTAAAACAGTCAATTTTAAAACCCTAAAATTCATACATAGCCCCAATAAAATTTAATAAAACTTTTAAGCCAGTCCCGCTTGAATAAATAAATGTGTTTTCAGCTCACGGCGAAAGGTCTGAATAGCACCACTGAAGCCACACAAAGCCCACTGCCCTGTAATATGTGCCCTGATTTGTGCACTGGAGTTACATGAAGCAACAGGAAACTGAAAAATATTAAACATGTGCAAGTAAAGGGCAAAGTAATAATATTAGATGGATGCAATTAAATGTAGCCACGTCACTGCTTTGTTAGAATTTTTAAAGTCTGCTTCAAAGTCTCCTTAGCCATAAGGAAGTGGTTTTTATCACTGGCACCTTCTGATATTAAAATAAAATAAAATTTATTATTTTATATTTATTGCTTTTCCATCTTCCTGGTTTAACCTGCAGCTTTTGGGATTTTCTAAGGGGGCTGGACTAGAAGGCCTCCAAGATCCCTTCCAGCTCTATTCTATCTTAATGGGGCCCTATTTAATATAGGTAGTCCTCAATTTACAATCACAATGGAGTCCAAAATTTCTGTTGCTGAGTGAGACATTTCTTAAGTAAGCCTTGCCTCTCCACATATGACCTTTCTTGGCACAGTTCTTAAGTGGATCACTACAGCTGTTAGTGAAAGTGAATCTGGCTTCCCCATTGGCTTTGCTTGCTAGAAGGTCGCAAAAGCAGATCACGGGACCCCGGGATGCTGCAGCCGTCATAAATACGAGTCAGTGTCTATAAATTTTAGTCGCGTGACCCTGGAGATACTGCAATGGTCATAGGGGTGAAAAGCGATAATCGTCAGTCTCTGTCTTTCAGTGCCTTTGTAACTTTAAACGGTCACTAAACCGACCTGTAAGTTGAGGACCACCTATATTAACTGGGCCCTACTCTGCTTAGTTTCTAAATTCAATCCCTCTACAGTTTTTAGACTGATGGCTCAGTGGCTAAGACGCCGAGCTTGTCGATCGAAAGGTCGGCAGTTCAGCGGTTCGAATCCCTAGTGCTGCTGCGTAACGGGATGAGCGCCTGTTACTTGCCCTAGCTTCTGCCAACCTAGCAGTTTGAAAGCACGTAAAAAATGCAAGTAGAAAAATAGGGACCACCTTTGGTGGGAAGGTAACAGCGTTCCCGTGCGCCGGCCACATGACCACGGAGACCTCTTGGACAGTGCTGGCTCTTGGCTTTGAAACTGAGATGAGCACCGCCCCCTAGAGTCGGGAACGATTAGCACATATGTTGTGACTCGTCCTCCCTCCTCTCCTCAGCCGGGCCCCTCCCGTCTCCAACCGGGCCTTTTATCAGACTCCGGATCTGATAATGAAGATGAACAGCCTGTCATGCCTCCAGCCCCGGGCCCTGGCCCCATGCCCGGAGAGGATTCCAGGAATGAAAGGACAAGCCCGATAAACTTCACTCATACAGCGTGTGTTCCTTTGGCTCAGCCTTCAGAGCAGGAAGCCAGCCAGGTGGTGGAATTACTCAGCCCGACTCCCTCTGACCCCTCCCTTTCCCAGAAGCTGACAGCAGATCCAGCTGAAGACAATTTAGGGTGGGAGGACCCTCGCTTCCGGAAATCTGAGAGGCGACGCCAGCAGAAGGAGGGGTGCGGCAGGCCTGGATAAATGCTGAGTCATGGAGCCACACCCCACAGCCTATATAAAGGAGCTGCTTTTGGCATTCCAACCTTGAGTCAAGCAAAGTCTTAGCTAGTTTGCTGATATCAGACCCTATCGCTGAAGTCACAACTTGGACTCCTGCCTGCCCTGATAAACCTCGAAGGAACTTGGCAAGCTGCAAAGGCTTCGTTGCCAAGTTTGTTACAGACTCCCTTGACTCATTCATCAGAGTGGGAGCGGGACAAGACAACATATGTGTGAGGGGAAACTTTACCTTTACCCTGCTTAGTTTCTAAATCCAACCCATCTACAGTTTTTAGACTGATGTAAAAAAAACAGATGCTTGGACGAGGTCTCTGCCAAACAATTAAATCATTACGGATGTGTTTTAGCCCAATTTACGAGGATTAACCAGATCACTTTCTAGGCTGAGGAAAGAGTGGTTGAAATCTTAGGCGGATTTGTTTCCGAGACAAGAGACATTAGTTGCATTGAACTGAACATCGGTTGAGATATTTACTTACAGATTCGTGTTCTGATTGCACAAATTGTGATGTCTTAATTTTGCAATTTTATACCAAGACATAATGGGCAACTTATTTATTTATTTATTTATTTATTATTTATTTATTTATTTATTTATTTATTTATTTCATTTGTCATAACAATATATATAAGCATCACACAAAAGTTTATATAGTATATAAACATATATATGAGGAAATATAAGGAGGTATAAGCATATATATATATGTGGGCTCCACACTCTGGAACGAGCTTCCCGGTTTACGCCAAATACCTGACCTTCGGACATTTAACTCAAGACCCATCTTTTATCTGTGGGCTGGCTTAAATTGGGATTTTAATGTTAAATTTATTAATTTTAAACGGGGTCTTAGTATGGTAAATTTTAATCACTGGGCTAATTTAAATAAGTTTTTTAAATCGTATTTTAAACTTGTATATTGTATTGTCGGTTTTATTATGCCTGTACACCGCCCGGAGTCCTTCGGGAGAAGGGCGGTATAAAAATCAAATCAAATAAATAAATGAATAATAAATAAATAAATAAGAAGAAGAAAAAAAAGAAAAACAATAGGACAGGAACAGTAGGCACGTTTGTGTGCTTATGCACGCCCCTTATGGTCCTCTTAGGAATGGGGTGAGGTCAATAGTAGAAAGTTTTTGGTTAAAGCTTTTGGGATTATGGGAAGAGACCACAGAGTCAGGTAAAGTGTTCCAAGCACTGATGATTCTGTTACAGAAGTCATATTTTCTGCAATTTAGATTAAAGCGGTTGACATTAAGTTTAAATCTATTGGTTGCTCTTGTATTATTGCAATTAAAGCTGAAGTAGTCTTTAACAGGAAGGACATTACAATAGATGATTCTATGAGTTAAACTTAGGTCTTGTCAAGGCGGAGTTCTAAATTTTCTAAGCCCAGGATTTCAAGTCTGGTGGGATAAGGTATTTTGTTGTTTTCAGAGGAATGGAGAACTCTTCTTGTAAAATATTTCTGGACACGTTCAATTGTATTGATGTCAGAGATGTGGTATGGTTCCAGACAGGTGAGCTGTATTCTAGAATTGGTCTAGCAAATGTTTTATATGCTCTGGTTAGTAGTATAGTGGTTTTGGTGCCGAAGACTGGGGCTGCAATAGAGACTTTTATGTGGCCTTCAGCTTTACAACTTGGGGCCATCAAGATGCATGGTGGCCACCTCATTGGGCTGGGGCTTTCTCCTACATCTTGGTGGCACTGGATAGAGAAAATCTAACTTAAATTATAATGGTGGGAGGCTTACCAGAGCATACGATCAGTTCAGAAGTGGTATTCAGCTGGTTTGGACGGTTTGGGAGAACCGCTAGCGATGACCTGCAGGTGCGCCTACCCACCCACCCGAGCTCAGTCCCGTCCTATATCGCTGTGTTTTGTTTTGCTTTTTGAAATTTTTTTATTAGATTTAAAAAAAAAACCAAAAAAAAAACAATGGACATTGCTCCATGTCTCTGGTTTCTAACATTTATGTCAAGTTCAAGTTACTATATCATATAATCCTCAGTCTACTACTACTGTAACGCTCTCTACATGGGGCTCCTTGAAGAGCACCTGGAGGCTTCAACTGGTCCAGAATGCTGCGTGGGTAATAGAGGGAGCAACTCAAGGCTCCCATATAACACCTCTCCTGCGCAAGCTGCACTGGCTTCCGGTGATCTTCCGGGTGCAATTCAAGGTGTTGGTTACCACCTTTAAAGCGCTCCATGGCATAGGACTGGGTTATTTATGGGACCGCCTGCTACCACAAACTGCCTCCCATTGACCTGTGCGCTCCCATAGGGAGGGTCTCCTCAGGGTGCCGTCAGCCAAACAATGTCGACTGGCGGCCCCCAGGGGGAGGGCCTTCTCTGTATGGGGTCCTGCCCTCTGGAATGAGCTGCCTCAGGGATCGTCAACTCCCTGACCTCCGGACCTTCCGACGCGAACTAAAGACCTTTTTGTTCTATCGCGCAGGGCTGGCTTAACGTAATTTTAACATAGGTTTTATTATGGTTTTATTATAGTTTTAAATTTTTGTTTCAGCTTAATTGAATTGGATTTTTAAATTGCTTTTAATTTTTGTGTAATGTGTTTTTTATTTGGCTGTGAACCGCCCTGAGTCCTTTGGGAGAAGGGCGGTATATAAATTGAATAAATAAATAAATAAATAGTCTATATACAAATTTACATATACTTGATATATAAGGAATTGGGAGATATATCGCTGTGTTTTTGATGGCGCAAACAAATGCTGATGGCGGGCTCGAGCAAATTGCCATGTTCTTTTGACATTGCATGCATTTACAAATGCCGCGAGCAAATTGCCATGTTGTTTGCTGGATGGTGCGACGCTCTCACATTTCGGGCACTGGTGAACCGATAGCTACAGTATGTGAAGCCCACCTCTGGGTCAGTTTGAGATAGTGAGTCTTCAGACCACATTTTAAGAAATGGTTGCCAAGGTTCGGCATCCCTAGTATAGAGTCTCTCGCTTGATTGGTTTAGACTAAAACCCAGCCCAACCCACCTCCTAGAACAGTGATGGTTAACCTTTTAGGCACCGAGTGCCGAAACTGGAATGTGGGTGCGCACCGGAGTGCCAGAACCCGAATGTCGTGTCCCACTCCTCCTCTGACAGCCGGGTCGGGGAAGTCTGTATCAAGCGTGGCCACAAAGCCTCTGCAGCTTTGCCAAAGTTCTGTCAGAGTTCTCAGGGCAGGCAGGAGTCCAAGATGTGACTTCAGCAATCCAAATTAGACTTTGCCTGACCCAAAGAATGCCAGAAAGCAGATCCTTTATATAGGCCATGGGGTGTGGCTCCATGACTCAGCACTTATCCAGGCCTGCCCCTCCCTTCCTTTTGCTGACGCCGCTCTCCATTCTCCGGGCGTGGATCCATCCACCCTCCAGCTGTCGGCAATTCCAGCTTGTGACTGGCTTCATGTTCTTCATGTTCACATGTTGTGGGGGAGGGGTTTATTTGCTCGGTTTGTCCGGGCATGGTGCCAGGACTGGGGGGTGGAGGCATGCCAGGCCATTCGTCTGCACTATCAGTCCCTGACTGAGATAACAGGATATGAGAGCAGCCCGGCTGCGGAGAGAGGCGGCGAGGCACAACACCGAAAGATAGCAGCTGGCCGGTGTGGATGCGCGTGGCAGCCAGCTGCTTTTCCGGGTTCCGTGGCACGCATGCACACTGGCCAGCTGTTCTCTTCAAGTTCCAGTGCTCTGGCGCATGCACGCACTCCAGTTTCGGCACTCAGTGCCAAAAAGGTTAACCATCACTGGACTAGATGAAGGTCCCTCAATCGTTCATCCAGCTCGGCATCGGAACCTGGAAAAGCAGCTGGCGGGCGCCGCATGCCCACAGAGAGGGCTCTGTGTGCCTCTGGCATGCGTGCCATAGGTTCACCATCACGGTCCTAGAAAGTCCCTCTCAATTCTATTAGGCTGTATTCTAGTTAAGGGGGTGGCTGGCCTAGAAACCAGGAGACTGTGAGTTCTAGTCCTGCCCTATGCATGAAAGCCGGCTGGGTGTCTTTGAGCCAATCGTCAGGAGACAGTGAGTTGTAGTTCCATTTTAGGAATGAAATCCAGCTAGGTGATTTTGGGCCAATTACTAGGAGACTGTGAGTTCTAGTCCCGCCTGAGGCATGAAAGCCAGCTTGGGTGACTTTGAGCCAGTCATTCTTTCTCAGCCCAACCCACCTCACAGGGTTGTTGCTGGGAAAATAGGAGGAGGAGGAAGAAGTATTAGATATGTTTACCACCTTAAATTACTTACACAGTAATAAAGGCAAGATTTAAAGTATGGATGGATGGATGGATGGATGGATGGATAGATAGATAGATAGATAGATAGATAGATAGATAGATAGATAGATAGATAGATAGGATGGTTGGATGGATGGGCAGACAACAGACAGTTGATAGATAGATGATAGAGATAGACAGACAGAC
>NW_026682020.1:0-31422 GCF_028640845.1 Ahaetulla prasina | reverse complement strand
AGGCATGAAAGCCTGGTCCAGTCCCTCTCTCAGCCGTAGCCTACCTCACAAGCTCCTTGTGAGGACAAAGGTGTCTTCAATATGTTCATGCCTTGAACTATTTAGAGAAAGAATAAAGGTGGATTAAAATCTGAGTCATCAAAAATAAATATATATAAATCAATCAATCGCCAGGCCGAGTCTGTTTGGGAAATAACTACATCTGGCCAATGGAATGAAATATTTTAAAAAGCAGAATATTATACCTTCCTGGATGAGAAAAGGAGAAACATGCTCTTGGAAAGCGGCCCCCACCTTTGTTAATAGCCCCAGAAAGACAAAAGACATCTTATCTACAACACAGAAGACCTTCAGCTCCAGGGTGATGGGATTAAGACATGGCCCTCAGGACATGATAGGATTAGCCTCTACCCATCTCACCACATGGCACCTGGGAAGATTACATCAGCCAGCAAGGCTCAGGCAAGCTTGAGGGACAACCTACTATGTTAGCTAAGACCCCCACCCCCTGGGAGTCTGACAGCCAATCAGGATACACTTCCTGTGCCCCAGAAAGTTCAAAGCTCAGAAAAAGCATAAAGCCAGGGAGCACACAGGATCTCGCCCTTTTCTGTTCAGGATCTCAAGCCATGTGATCCTGACCACCATTAAACCATCTTTCCAAGCAGCCTCCATGTTTCCAGTGTCTTTGTCCCCACTTGGAACTGAACCCAGATGGACATTTCTTCCAACAATTGGCGACCACGAAGGGACTCCAAGCTAACCTAACCAATGGACCTGGCCCAGGTAAGCCTCCCTTGCTAGCAGCAGACCCATTGAGTCTGTGGGTAAGTTTTCCTGGACCTTGGCCATTTGGAACTAGGTTTTAAAGGGGTTTTGAGTGTTGAGCTCAAAGACTGCTTGGAAAGAAGGTGAGTACCTCTAAATTTTAATTTTTTAAGCATGGAAAAGTATGGGAAATATGTGTATGCCTGCATGTGTGTGAATGAGAGAGCCCTTCTCCCAATCATAGCTGGATCTTGCTTTCTCTGTGCATTTCCTAACCGCAGAAAGACCAAAAGTCTGGAGAGCATGGGGGTTTTGCCAGAGCACAGGACCTTCTGTTAGGGAAGGAAGAAGTGTGTGTGTGGGATTCCACCTAAGGAAACAGTCTGATTCCACCTCTTTGAGCAACCTCTAGCCGCACCTCTGCCTACTGCTAGCTCCACTGAGCCGTGACCGGTAGGATAGAGAAAGCAAGGGGGGGAAGCCAAATGTGGAACTTTGTGTTTTCAAGGAACGGAAGCCGAGTGAAAGGAAAAGAAGTGTGAAGGAAAAAAAAAAAAGAAATATATAGGAACTATTGGTGTATCTAAAAGAAAGCAAAGCCTAAAGTGGTGCATGTGGAGTGAGAGGAGGTGCTCGTACCTACTGGCAGGGCAGTAGGTCCTCTGGGATCACCTTTTTTGATCCAAAACGGAAGCTCCCTTAACAGGAAGGTGCTCATACTTCGACAGAAGGGAGTCGAAGTCCTTCCCAGAACTTTTTTTTCTGAAAACTGTAGGAGGATCCACCCGGCTAAGCCAAAGTGAAAAATAAAACCTCACATCGGAGAGGGAAACATGGGAAGCAGTAGCTCGAGGGTGGAGGGAAATCCCCTGGAAAACCTGCTGGGGGCCTGGAGTGCCCGGAGGCTGCCAGTTTTACCTGGTATGCGGAAAAAGAAATTGAGGAAATTGTGTAATAAAGATGAGAATAGGAAACAAATTTGGCTAAATAAAGGTACTTAAAAGAAAAGGGAAATATATAAATAGGAATGTTTGGGTTTTTGTTTGTTTTGTTTGTTTGTCTGTCTCTTTCTCTGTCTTCTATTGAACCACGTGGTCTGTCTGTTAAGATTTGTGCCTTCCCTAATTTAACTGAGATTTATGGCGGGAATGATCAGTGTGTGTGTAAATCTCAGAGTTTTGTTTTCCTCTCTGTCCTCCTTGTTTTTATGTGTGTATGTCTGTCTTTGTGGGCCCTTGAAGTAATTGTAACTGTAAAATGTATCTGATCTCTAGAGACAAGAATTTTAAATTGTTAGGGAAAAACAAAAACAAAAGGTTGAAGCAATAAAATAGGGAAAAGAGAGAGAGAGAGAAAAGAAAGCCTTTGCCCTATTTTCGTGTGGCCACAAAATAGGGTACAGAACTTTTCATTTCTGCTTTTTTCTCTCTTTATCTTAAAGTAACAACTCAAGTTTATAAGGAAACATTTTAAGTTCACTTACAAGATAAGTTTATGAGGAAATGTTTTAAGTTCACTTACAAGAGAAAAAAAAATTCAGTCTTGCATTTACTGTGTTTAAATGATTTTACCTGTTCCTGAAGCATGTGAATCCAGTTTTTTCTTTCTCATCAGTTGTTGAAACTGCATTTTGTTGAAACTGCATTATCT
This sequence comes from Ahaetulla prasina, assembly GCF_028640845.1. Taxonomy (NCBI): domain Eukaryota; kingdom Metazoa; phylum Chordata; class Lepidosauria; order Squamata; family Colubridae; genus Ahaetulla; species Ahaetulla prasina. Next base: position 29,004 of record NW_026682020.1, on the reverse strand, counting down.
TTTAGTAACTGCAATATTGATGTGTTATATCTTTTCAAACTCTGCCTGCAAGATCTACCCCCCCCCATCTCTAATCCTGTTACAATGCCTTTCCTGAGAAGATTACCCACAAAAGTGGGGAGGAGATTCTGTTCTAATATCTTTCAGCCCTGAAAAGATGACTCTGCAACTGTGGAAGCAGAGCACATGGTTCCAGATGCTGCCCCCAGAGGAGACCTTCCATTTGTTGGAGCCAGGAATTGAGTTTGAATCCAGCTCCCACTGAAAGCCATCACAGCAACCAGATTTGGAGCAGACCTTTCCAAACCTGACTGACCACCAAGCATGCCACCCAAAAGATATGAAAGAAAGGATCCTGAGATGTACAAGTAAAGACTAAAAGACTCTTTTCAATTCCCAGAAGATAACTGGAAGACTATGGGAGGTGGAAATTCATTGTAAATATTTTCTTTCTTGTCTCATTTACATTGTAATCAGTCTAAAGTACTCATGTAAGGATTGTATTTGAATGGCTACACAAGTTCTGAACACCTTAGATTTCTGTCTAATGGTAGGAAATTTGTCCAACATGTTTGTATTGTATTGCCTGAATTGTAAAGTAGCTGCATACACAGGCACACACAGACACCATTCAAAATTAGACTGATATTCCTTCACTTACCTCCACAAGACTTAGGTTGATTTTGCTCTGTGGCACTAAAAGCCCAAGTCAGATCTCCTGCTAATTCCATAGGCATCTCAGGCAATTCCTCTCTTGAAGAGATAGCAGAAAAGTGATATCAAAACCCAAGCCCTGACTATGACTCACAAATGATGCTGGTTGCCCAGTAAAGCAAGATATGTGCACTGGTGGTCTCATGAGTAGAAGTCCCAGGGCTCATTGTATTTAAAAAAGAAAGAAAGGAAAAAGCCTGGATTGCACACTGACCTCAATTTGGACTGGAAAAAAATCTTGGATAGACTAAGTAAGAGCTAGGGCAGGTTCAGTAACCAATGGACAGCCTGTAATTTAAAGGAAAACCATGGCTGTGAAAATTTTGGGATGTGTGCTTGCTTGACCTGACTGGAAGCTCACAGAAAAGTGATATCTAACAGCTGAAATTAATTGGCATAGAAAATTGGATACTGTAAAATTCTTACCAGAACTTTTCCCTGGCTGCTAGACCTTCATGGTTGAAAGCTTTTGGAGCCACTGAAGGAATCTTTTTCTGTTGTCTCTATCAATGGCTTCCTTTGCATCAGGAAAATTAAAAGCATGATTTGATCAATTTTAATTTTGCCAGAGCATGTTTCAAAACTCACGTTTGAAAAAAAAAAGTAGGGATTGAATTTAGCACCCACTCTGAAGAATGAAATATTCTAAAATATTTTAAAAGCAGAATATTATACCTTCCTGGATGAGAAAAGGAGAAACTATGAAGCGGCCCCACCTTTGTTAATAGCCCCAGAAAGACAAAGACATCTTATCTCAACACCTTCAGCTCAGGGTGATGATTAAGACATAGCTCAGGACATGATTTTGCACACATGGCAAATCATCAGCCAGCAAGGCTCAGCTTGAGACAGCCTACTATGTTAGCTAAGACCCCCACCCCTGGGAGTCTGACACCAATCAGGATACTTCCTGTGCCTCAGAAAGTTCAAAGCTCAGAAAAAGCATAAACCAGGAGCACACAGGATCTCAGCCCTTTTCTGTTCAGGATCTCAAACCATGATCCTGACCACCATTAAACCATCTTTCAAAGCCTCCATGTTTCCAGTGTCTTTGTCCCACTTGGAACTGAACCCAGATGGATATTTAACAACCACTTCTAAAATATTGAATTTCTTCACTTCATGGAAATTGAGAGGATATTAAAGAAAGTCTAAGGAATTTTTACAGGAGCTTATGGGCTCATCTTTCAGAAATAGATCAAAATTTAATGAAATGGAGAAAGAAATACTGGATTTTAAAGATTTGGTGGAAGAGCAGGAGGAGATGAAAAATTAAACCAATCAATTACCGCATCATTGTTATCTAGTATACAGACAGAAGAAAGACTGGATGAAGTTAACCAAATTAAATTAGATTTGCAAAGGAAAATAGATGAAGTTCAAATTAATCTGAATTTAGAATATAAAATAGATGATATTCAGGATAAGGTTGATAAGGCAGATGAAGAAAGGGTTATATTACAATATAAATTAATGGAATATGCTATAAGTGAGAGGATTAAAGTGTAAGGAAGAAAATTTGAAAGAGATTTTTATTCAGGCCTTTGCTCAGATAGAGTGGAACCAGAAGATTTTGAAGTTAATATTGAAAAATTTATCATGTTAATTCTTGGTGGGCAAGGCAGAAGTGTTTACGAGAGATGTGGTTATTTATTTTACAAATAAGAAGATTAGGTATGGAATTTTTAAGCATTTATAAAATAAATTTCAAATATTAGGACAAGATATAATAATGATGAAGGAAATTCCTCCTAAAATGTTAAGAAAGAGAAAGAATTTGCCTTTTAGTGGATGAATTAAGAAACATCAGATATATTTTAGATGGGAGGTTCCAGCTGGTTTAACAGTGAATTATAAAGGAAAGTATTTTCTCAATACAATTTGTAAAGCATTTTTACACTAATGTATTAAAGATTGAATTCTTTTGGAAAATGTGTAAGACAGAAGAAGGGAGGAGAATGTTTAACTCTATTATATATGATTATGGTTAATTTTGTAAATGATTTATTTTGGATATAAATGTGTAATTTTAGGTACTATTTGATATTTGAGGTATAAAGGAATAGGAAGATGGAATATTGTTTAACTTTGGAGGATAGATAGTAAAATTTAGGAATTTGGATTAAATATTATATTTAAGAGATGGATGTAATGTTGTTATATTAATTAGAATGTAATTGTTATAATAGATATATTTTGGATAAGTTATAGGTGTAAATTTAATAATGTTATTTGATATAAGTAAGGTAAAGTGAAGATTTTAATTATTACAATTGATATATTTGATATTTGTAATATTATTTGTTGTATATAAATGTTAAAGATGTGAAAAGATGGACTATTGTTTACCTTTGAAGATTGGACAGAAAAATTAAAGAAATTAAGTTGGAAATATGAACTATTCTTGAGACTGTAAGGAAGAAAGACATTTTAGAAGAACCCTTGGTGAATATTGGAAGATGGAGCGTTGTTTTGATATTGATTGATGAAGGTTGGATATCTAACTATAATTCTTGTACAAATCCTTGTTCTATATTAATATTATTTTGTTATTTTTTTTTTTTATTACTTTTTGCAACAAACAAACAAAAGAAAATACATTATTACACCCTTGTGCTATACATAAAAGGAAGATTTGGGTCTTGGATATATCCTCATGATTGCCAAAATCCACGTTCTCAGGTACAGGTACTGAAGCGTCCAATGTTCCAAGCGCAAAGTCCACAAATGGTTTCCAAGTCTTCCAGAAAATATCTTCTTTATACACACCACTTCTAATTTTAATATCACATGTCATTTTATCATTTAAAGCTAATTTCACATTTCAGAATTCCACTCTTCTATTCTAAAAATCACATCTAGTTTCCAATATCTAGCTATTATAATTCTACCTATTATAATCATAATTCTAATCAATTCTTTTCATATTTTGTTAATTCTATTTCCTTAATTACCAACAATAATATAGTTTCCACTCTCAATGTTATTACTTTCCCCATCATTTCAAATATCATTTTCTCCAATTGTTGCCAAAACTTTTTAACCTTATCACAATTATACCACATATGTTCATAAGTCCCCAATTCCATCTCACATCTCAACATTTTTACTGATTTTTTATCCATTTGTGACAATCTTACTGAGTCAAATACCATTTCAAACAACTTTATAATTGTGCTCTTTAATCCTTGTAGATAAAGTTCTCATAATTCTACTCTTCCAATTCACATTCAATCTGACTCTGATATTTCAATATTAAGATCTTTTTCCCAATTTATCCTCATCACTCTTTGTAATTTTTCATCAGAATTTATAATCTTATAAACCCTACTAACGAGTCCCTTTAGCCCAATTTCATCTTTCATAATCCGAGATACTAAATATTCAAATTCGGTTTCACATCTATTTATCGAATAATTTTCCCTTAGTTTTTTTGTCCATTTTCTATCTGTATTTTTCAAACCAACAACCTAATTTTTCAATAATTTCTTTATTCCTCCTTTCATTTCCATAACTTTTATCCAATCTCTAATAATTTCTATATTTTCCTCTTTAATCACTTCATTCGTATTATATTATTTTTAATTGGCCAAATTCAATTGTCTCCCCCAAAAAGATTATATCCGGAATTAAAATTTTAACAAATTTATTCCACATTTTACTTAATCCCTTTAACCAATAACTTCTACTTACACATTTTAAATTTGCTTTATCTAAAAACCACCTTGATCCAAATTTCTCTATATCCTTAACTCTAAGTCTCTCCAATAGTTATCTTCACCTTTAATATTTTTACCACTATCCGGATACCATACGCAATAATAATTAAATAATTTGGGGATTCTAATCCACCTTCCTTTTGATTTTGATACCACATTTTCTTCACTAATCTAGGTCTTTTGCCACGTTACAAAATTTATCCAGTTTTTCTGATATCCTTCAATATCTTTCTCTGTCAAATTTAGTGGTAGCATCTCGAATAAGAAGTTGAACTTAGGCAGCAACATCATCTTACATTGCAATTCTACCAAACCAAGACAATTTTAAAATTTTATATTTATCTTCTTCTCAATTTTTAATCACCACATCATAATTAAGTTTTTCAATTCTTTAACCTTAAGTGAAAGCACTATACCCAAATATTTCAATGTGTTTTTAATCCTTATCCCAAATTGCTCTTGCATATTCTCAGACTCATTACCATTACTATCCATCAATAATTCTGACTTTGACCAATTTACTTTCAATCCTGTCATTTCCTCAAATTCTATCAAATGCTTATATATCTTTTTCAGATCTTTCTCTACATTTTTCAAAATAATTAAAGTATCATCCGCATACAAATTTATCTTATACCCTTTATATCCTTCTAATTCTTCATCTTTTTCTATCATTTTTGTCAATATTTCCATAGCCAATAAAAATAATGTTGGGGACAGGGGACATCCTTGTCTCGTGCCAGCTTCTAATTTTATCTCTTCAGTTAATATTCCATTCACCTTCACTCTTGCACTACTCTTTTGGTACAATTTTGAAATAACATGTATAAACTTATTACCAAAGCCTAAAGCCTCCACAATTACTTTAATAGTTTCCCATTGTACAGAATCAAAAGCTTTAAAAATATCCAATGATACTATTCCAATTTTATCACCATTATATTCAGCTACATCTATAATATTTAATACTCTTCTAACAATATCACTCATGTATCTACCCTTCACAAAACCTACTTGATTATAACTATATATCTATCTATAAATCTATTTAATCTATTGCTTATAATAGCAGTAAATATCTTTGCATCCTGATTAATTAAAGAAATGGGCCGATAGGACTCAATCCTTTCTAAATCTTTATCTGGTTTAGGAATTAGGGATATCACCGTTCTATTCCATGAAGGTACTTCCCACCATGTAATATTCCATTGAATAATTTTTGCAGTCTTGGTATTATTAATTCTTTAAATTCTTTATAAAACTCAACAGGTAATCCATCCTCACCTGGAGCTTTCCCTAATTTTAATTTTTGTATTATTCCATTAATCTCATCTTGTGTTATATCTTCTTCCATCAATTCCTTATATGTTTGATCAATTTTCACCACATACTTTTCTAAATAGCTTTGCAATTTTCCCCGATTAATTGGTTTCTTTGAATATAGATTCTGAAAAAAGTTTCTAACCACTTCACATTTCTCTAATTTTTTATAACATCTTATACCTCTATCATCTATCAAAACTCCAATTTCTCTCTTCTCTCTTTTATCTTTCGCCATCTTTGCCAATAATTTAGAATTTCTATTACTAAATTCAAAAAAATTCCTATTTAAAAATCTCAAATTTCTTTTTACTAACTCTGTATCTTCTTCTATCATTTTATTTCTTAACATATTAAGCTCCTGAAGAATTTTTTTTTCTTTAGTAAGCAAAAATTGATTTTCCAATTCTTTAATCTGATTTTTATCTCTTTCCATTTTAATTTTATAATTTTTATATTTCCTACTTGATAATTTGATACTCTCCCCTCTAAACACCGCTTTCATCGCATCCCAAACAATTTCAAATTTAACCTCCCCGTTATCATTTAATCTCCAACTTTCCTCCAATTTTTTAAGTATCCATTTTTTATCCTTTTCATTTTTATACAATTTCTCGTCATATCTCCAATAGCTTCTTTTTTTCTCAAAATTAAAATCTAAGTCCACCATAACTTCTGCATGATCAGAATCTTTAAAAATTCCCACATCTACCTTATCCACATTGTTCAACAAATCTTTAGAAAGAAAAATATAATCAATTCTAGAATATGTATTGTATATCTTAGAGAAAAAAGTGTATACTCTCTCAATTCCTTTAACCTCTCTCCACACATCAACCACGCCATTTGAAGCATCCATATTTAAAATCCCCATTTTATTTGCTCCTCCACAGCGGTGGGATTAGTACTATCTATTTTATCTCTGATTAAATTAAAATCCCCAGCCACAATTACTTTCCTACACTTTCATTCTCCAAAATTTTTGTTATTTTTCAAGAAATTCTCTTTGTTTTCATTCGGTAAATATAAATTAACAAGTGTCACTTTTTCCTCATTAAGATTTCCAACAATTATTACATATCTTCCATCTTCATCCAAAATTACCTTATGTTTTCAAAGTACACCCTATCTGATATCAGTGTTGCAACTCCTCTAGCTTTTGAAGTTCCAAATGCTTTTCATATATTTGCATACCTTTTATATACATTCTATTTGAATCTTCAGATTTCTGATGGGTTTCTTGTAAAAATAAAATGTCTGGTAAATCCTTTTAATCTTAAGCTCCAATCTTCTTCTTTTAATCTGATTCCTGTACCCTTCACATTCCATGACATTATTTTATAACTCCCATTTAAAATATAAATTTTTAATCCTATCCCGCATCTTCCTTTCTGTGCCCCCACCACCCGACATTAAACTACCATATAAACAACAATAAGCAAACAGAAAAAAACAAAAACAAAACAAACAATAAAGTACAAACAATCTTCTTCCCCACATCCTCATCGGTTTCGCCTCTATAAAGAGAATGGGGAGAGGGGCGTGCCAATGCCGGGCACTTCTTTCGGGCTGTCTATTTAAATTCATCACTCAAAAAAAGATAGCGATGACCGCATTCAGCTTCATATTTTCCAAGACTCTTATCTGCTTCTTCTCCTACTGTATCCTCACGACTCTTCTTCTGTTCAACCAACACAGGTGATATTTCTTTCCTCTTTAACCCTTTAGAGTCTTGCCTCAATAGCCCCTTTTTCTTCTTCTGAGATTGATGTTTCCACGTATGTTCCACCCATCTGAAGCATTTGATCTTTTATCTCCATTAAATCCTCCATCTCAATCAGTCCAAGCTCCGTAAATATAATAATGCATCTATATCTGGGGTGATTATGCATCCTTCCTTTATAAAAAAATTTCAATTGTTGTGGTGGCCTCCAATTGTATTTAATTCCATTATCTCTCAAAACTTTTGTAATTGGTTTTAAAAAAAATCTCCATGCCCTTTCTTCTCTTGATATATCCGGGAAGACTTGAATAGTCTTCCCTTCAAACTTCAAAGCATCTCCCAGCTCTCTTAACTTGGCCATAACTTCCAACTTATCACCAAGATTTGCGAACCTGACAAGCACATTCCTGTTAGAACCATTTTGCCTTCTATATCCAATTATAAAACACTTGCCAGGTCTGCTATTGTGAGCGTAATTGTATCCAAATCATTAATCCATTTCAAAACCCGCTGTTTCAATTTATCCTCCTTTCTTCGAGATTCCTCTGATAACAAAATTATATTTCCTCATCTCTTCTTCCAAAAGACAAATTCTCTTATCTTGCTGCTCATTTTATAAAATATTTTGCCAATTTGCCGATCTACTTTTGCCTCATGCACATGCAGCTGCTCCATTTCATCTTTAATCATTATCATTTCCTCTTTTTGTTTAGCAAAGTTATCATTCATCTCTTGCTTTAAATTTTGCACTTCAGATGTCAGTTTAAATGTCAAATTATCTATACGCTCTGATAGTCCTGCTATTTTTTCCCCAATTTTATTTAAAGCTGCAGCAATTTGCTGCGTTTCTGAAAGTTGTTGAGTCATTTTGAAAAAAACAAAAAAACAAAAAAATTTCTCAAACTGGGATTCCAATTTTTCAAAGAGTCTTAGTGAAGATCAAAGGACAGCAGTCAAACCAATTTTACAGAGGGTCTTGATGAAGATCAAGGGACGACAATCTTTTAATTGAAGCGAAACGGCTTATTTGCACTCGTTAGTAGCTTATCAGTAACTTATGAGTCATATTCACTCCACAAAGAAACACAATTACCTCACAGCTTAATCAGCGCCATTTTTTCTCCACGTCGGCAGAGAAGAAAAAAAAAAAAAACCAGCTTGAACTTCAAAACAAAGTCCTTTTTTTGTTTTCTATAATATAAACAAGCTATTAATTTCCTCTCAAAAGAAAAATAATAATAAAAAAAAATTATCCACCTAATAAAATCTTCTTCAGCCAGTCAGTCCAGCACAAAAGATCGATCTCTTCAATTAAAATTCTTCTCATTAGCAAATTCAGTCTTTGATATTCCTTAGCCTCAGCATTTAACACAGAACACGATAATTATAATAAGGAAAGCAAAAGACAGCAGTTTATTCCAAACTCATCGTGTCTGCCAGTTCGGTCATTCCACGCAGTAAAAACTCCTTAATTCAAGCAGTTTCAAATGACCTACCAGTTTTAAATTCAGTCTGCTGGGCTATTAACACTTCCACTTCATGATTTATTAACTTTCATCCATAACGGTGCATTCCAAACAGCATTAATCCTCATAAATCTTCATTATTAAGCCCTGTGAAGTGAAGGAAAGGTCCTTACCCCACCACGGTCATGGCCACGCCCCTATTTATCTTAATAGTTATTAGTACAATGGAAACTGAATTATTTCACTGAATAAAAGGTCTCTGAAATGAGAAATCTTTCAACATAACTATTAAGTTAAGTTGTTGAAGAAATTCTCATCATGGATAAATATAAACACTTCAAGAAATTTAAGTTAAGAACTAGGTACTTAATCAGTGCTCGGTTTAGACTAAATGAGCAAATAATTGCATAAAATGTTGGTTTTTCAGTCATGGGTACAATTACTAAATAATTCATAATTTCTGCAAAGTAAAATAGACAGCGTGTTCACTTAATAACATTCATGTTCTGTTTATGCCTTCCAACCTAATCAAATGTTATAAAAATAATTTCAAATTGTTTTTAATGCCTTTGGTGTACTTTATTATGATTCTACAGATGGATAGATAAATTAGTATGCCTAAAGGAGCATGGGGCATTTTCCTGAACATACGTTAGATGGAATTGATTGAGTCTGGAGACTATTAGGTCTAACAAGAAAGATTTCACATATTTTTCAAACGTACATAAATAGTATTCAATTGATTATACTTTTGCGCAATTAGAGATAGAAAAATAATTATATCTTCTTTAGCAATTAAATTAGAGTGCAGCCATTTTCAAACTTATATTACTCTCCTTTTGATTAGAAGTTTATATAAATATATACATATCTTTATGAATGCAAATTAGGAATTATATTTTATGATGAAGGCCCTTCACCCTAATTTAGATATATTTAGTGAGAATTCAAAAAGCATGAATGTAAATTGTCTAAAAATATTACTATATGGTATTGGCATTCGGTTTGGGGAGGGTGGTGGGAAATGTGTCAAGATATTCCCTGTTATTTTAAGTTGCAAAATGTCCATTTCATCAACGATCCAGGAAAGCTAAGGAAAACTATTTTCCTACTTTTTGGTAGGTATTTGGCAGATAAAAAATTGTTCATATTCAGTTTCATCTCTTAGTTACAGGTCAAGATACTTGATAACAGAAGGCCAATCAAGTGTGCCCGTGTCCTTGCCTTCACAGTTCATTAAGCAGTTGTGGGACATAAGATTAATGTATCACTGGAGAAAGGAACTGTACCATCCAATCTTAAAATAATTTTTAGGATATTTATAATAAAGATCTCTTCTCTACATCCTAATGCGCTGGATAACCAATCTCCATTTTGTTGTTTGGTTGCTTCAAAGCTAGGAGATTCCTTAGAGGATATGTGCTATCTAAACCCATATCATCTGGCTTCATGTATGGATTGGAAACATGAAGTTTCCAATCCATAAGGGGCGTGCATAAGAGCACAAACGTGCCTACTGTTCCTGTCCTATTGTTTTTCTTTTTCTTCTTCATATATATATATGAAGGGGGCCGGGATAGCTCAGGCTGTAAGGAGCCTGTTATTAGAACACAGTAGCCTGCAATTACTGCAGATTCAAGCCTGGCCCAAGGTTGACTCAGCCTTCCATCCTTTATAAGGTAGGTAAAATGAGGACCCAGATTGTTGGGGGGGCAATAAGTTGACTTTGTAAAAATATACAAATAGAATGAGACTATTGCCTTATACACTGTAAGCCGCCCTGAGTCTTCGGAGAAGGGCGGGATATAAATGTAAACAAAAAAATATATATATGCTTATACCTCCTAATATTTACTCATATATATGTTTATATACTATATAATCTTTTTATATGATGCTTACATATATTGTTGTGACAAAATAAATAAATAAATAAAGTTTCAGTTGTGAATGGATGGTGAATGAAACTTGGAGGTCTAAATGTGCTTCTGGATTCAGCTTTGCATGCGCAAATTCATATGACCAGTAGCTGGATTTTGAAGAAGCAGGAGAGAAGGAGGATCTTGGTGTTGGTAGCACACCTGAGAATAACTTGGATAGCCAAGAAAATAAACGAATGCATCATGGAACAATCAAGTTCTGACTCAAGGCACAAATGCCCAGGCTCGAATTAGCACATTTTGGACACAGGAACATGTGAACATATGAAAAATACGAAAACTTAGTTTTCTTGAGAAGTGTATAATTCTGGGAAAATTGGAAGAAAAGAGAAAAATAGGCTGACCACCTGCAGGCATCATTTACAGCAGTGATGAGTACACTGTTGGAAGACCTAAAGGATCCGACTGGGCACAAATCATCCTGAAGAAGGTCTATCTTTGTGGTCAACACTAATTTAATGGCACATAACCAATTAACAATTAAAAAAAAACATCCTCCATATCAGAGAATTTTACAATAGTTAGACATTGTGAGAAAAGATTCCAGGTATTATATTTATTTAGAAATTTTATTTGCCACCCATCTCGTATCTAATGACTCTGGTTGGCTTACAGCATAAAACATGAAACAAGAAAAGACATTAAGCTCAAAAATCACTGACAATTACAAACTACTAAAACCAGATGGGAAAGGTGGAAACTGGACACACAGAGGGCGGGGAGGTGGAATTAGGTTTTAATTAATCAACCATGTCCGATATGAAGCTCCTCCATTGGGTCCCTGAGCCATTTGGCAGAGCCAAATCTTGAGGTTCTTTCAAAATGACAGGATGGTCTTCTCCTGGAGCCCACCAAGCTGAAATTCTTTGGCTAATGGGATCCAGAGCATGCCCCCTCTATCGGCATGGGTGGTGTGGGCCAGTCCCATCAGGGTGAGATGGTTCCTCAAGTAGCCCAGATCCATGCCAAGCAGGACTTTAAAGGTGATTACCAATTGCAGGAGTCAGAAGGCCAAGAGAACTCCTAAATTGCAGACTGGGTCTGCCTGGGGTAGTGCAATCCCATCCAGAACTAAAGATGTTGAAATCCTGGATTTTGGAATTCCATGCACCTAAAGCCACTTGGTCTTGCCAGGGTTCAGCCAAAACCTGTTTTCCCCCATGCAGACTCCCACAACCACCAGGCACCATGAGAGGACAACCACAGCATCACTTAGTCACCAGGGATGGAGCTATGGAGTATAATCAGTATACTGATGATGCTTCAACCCATAGAGATGGATGATCTAATCCAACAGCTTCACAGGATAGCGGCTGAAGGCTGGACCTCTCACTCCCCATTAACACCAATTGGGACCAGCCTTGGAGAAAGGAGCCAAGCCAGCACAGAACTGTGCCACTCAGTCCCAAACCTCATAACCAGCCCAAAAGGATACCATGATCGATGGTATTGAAGGCTGCTGAGAGGTCAAGGAGAACCAGAATTGTTGCACTACTCCCATCCCGCTCTTGCCAGAGGTCATTAATAAATGTGACCAATGCTGTTTCTGTCCCATAACCGGGCCTGAATCCTGACTGAAAGGGTCCAAATAATCTGTTAAATCCAGGACCCTATGAAGCTGCCATAAAACCTTTTCCAAAATCTTCCCTAAAAAGGAAAGTTTGGAAACTGGATGGAAATTGTCAAAGCAGATGGGATCAAGCTATGTTGTTTTCAGGAGGCGGTGAACCAGAGCCTCTTTAAAAGGTGCTGGAAATGTCTTCTCTTGAAGTGATATATTAATCATTGCTTAAACCTACCTGCTAGTCACTGTCCTGGAGGCTTTCACCATCCAGGAGAGACAAGGGTCTAACTGTCCACTCCCAGAAGAGATCTAGGAGTAATATGCTATCTAGCAAAGTAAATCCAGAAAATTAAGGGTTTGGCTCCATTTAGTCAATATATTCTCATTTTTCAAACTGCACTGAATCCAAAATCTAAAGTGATTACTATTCTTCTACACTATTCTGTGATAGAATTCAACTTATTATTTCGTGGATCTTTTCCAATAGTTAAGATAATACAAAGGAGATATGGATGAAAACTAACACTACAACAAAGGGCTATTAATCATTGCTTTCCATGAGTCAAATTCATTACAAAAGCTGGTGCTGATAACATGACAGAAATTAAAATACAAAAACCTGTTAGAAGTATGTCAATAAATCCTGTTTCTCTGGAACTTGTGCAATTCTAAAACAAATAGTTTTAGGAAAAGGGAAAAAAAACAATGGCATCATTTATAGAAAACAACTTCTCTGCTTTTAGCACACAATGTATTAAAAACAGAACAGTGAAAAAATAGGACTTCAGTTTAATTGAGAACGGATTGCATTGTTGTCTCAGCCTTAGTTTCTAAAACACAGAATCTGAGAAGAAAGAGATTTTTCACTTCCAGAGAAACTCCAATAGCAACAGATGAGAATTTACACATAAATGTTTGTTGCTGGTTCCCAAGAAACCCAACTTAATAAGAAATAATATTAAGATGAAACCTACTTGTTCAATGTCCATTTTAAAAGTGGTTTGTCTTTATTCCACCAGACACAACAAACAATGATGACTAGCACGCAGTGGTGGGATTCGGCCAGTTCGCACCACTTCGGGAGAACCGGTTGTTAACTTTCTGAGCAGTTTGATGAACTGGTTGTTGGAAGAAGTCATTAGGGCAGAGAACCGGTTGTTAAATTATTTGAATCCCACCACTGCTAGCACGCAAGCTTTCGCTGTGAAAGAGCCATACTTCAATTTGAAATGACGGTCTGTTCCCAAGGATAATATAGGACAAGATTTAGTAAACTTCATAATCAGGAAAAATTGACGGAATCTGAGAAAAGCTTTGACATGTGCATTATCGTCCTTTTCCTAGAATTAGATAATATCTATTGAGCTAAAAATTCAGCTATTGCACAGGAAGAATAAAGCGAGACAAAAGTTCAAATGCATCCTGAATCAAGAGCTCTTCAGAACCACATACAGAATGAAAACACAAAACATCCATCAAAAAGCACAGGTCAGTTCTTGCTATTTCCAAATGTAATATTTACAGCTCGAGGCAGGACATTCTCACTCACAAGTGGTCAAACACGTCCATATAATGTTCTTCAGAATCAAGTGAACACGTCATGCCTTGAAATTAATTAACCAGTACTGTTCCTTTGATGAGATGAATGCTATCTCAGAACCTGGCCCTGCATGTTTCCTTTGTTTTTGCTGTGTAATGTAAAATATATTGTTATATATAACAATCCTCAGAAATGTCCAGCAGTTTTCATACTGGATGTTCTGATGGAAGCTATGATGAGAAGAGGAACAACAAAAAATAGATTGTCCACAATATCCAGTATCCTCTGGTGTCGTTATCAAATAAGCTTGGTAGAAAAGACAACAGAACAGCTAACTGAAGGCCAAGTCAGGGATTAAAAGGGAACGTTGTCTTACCTGAACGTCCCTTCTTAGAGAGGGGAAAACGGCCGTCAGGACTGGGTATTTTCTCCTGGTTGCTGATTGGACCGAGTCTTTTAATTTGTTGTTTGTTGTCCCCGCCTCCTCCAATTTCCCTCCAGCTTTTTCGGCGAGGATCCAACCGTCGTGGTGAACTGTAATGAGAGAGAATTAGTGCCCTCCCGCCCCTTAATCCCGATTAGACAGTCGCCTTGGGTGGGGCTGACGGCCGTTTTCCCCTCTCTAAGAAGGGACGTTCAGGTAAGACAACGTTCCCTTCTCCCTGTCGGGGAAAACGGCCGTCAGGACTGGGACATACCAAAGCCCAATGTCTTACCGGGAGGGTTGAAGGCGGTCTGTCATTGTTGATGAGACAAAACCGTTTGTAGGACACGCCTGCCAAACGCAGCGTCAGCCGACGCGTAGGAATCCACTTTATAGTGCCGAACGAACGAAGAGGGAGTGGACCACGTCGCCGCCCTGCAGATCTCATCGATTGATGCCTGAGCGCCCCAAGCGGCAGAAGAAGCAGCACTCCTGGTCGAATGTGCCGTAATATTACGCGGCACCGGCAGAGATTGACTTTCATATGCTGTGGCGATGGCCGCCCTGATCCATCTAGCCAGAACCGATTTGGTTACCTTCTGACCCAGCGAAAGTGGTTGGAACGATACGAAAAGGACCTCTGTTTTGCAGAAGGTTGATGTCCGATCAATGTAAATCTTCAATGCCCTCCGTACGTCCAGAGTATGCCACACTTTTTCTAAATGGTGCTTGGGATTTGGGCAGAAATTAGGCAACACAACTTCTTGTGCCCTATGGAATTGAGAGTTCACTTTTGGTAGGAAAGTAGGATCCAGACGTAGAACCACCCTATCGTTGAAGAAAGAACAGAGGTCTTGACGAATTGACAGGGCCGACAATTCCGAAATCCTGCGGGCCGAGGTGATGGCTATCAGAAAGGCGACTTTCAGCGACAGAAAACGAAGAGGAGTGGACCACGTCGCCGCCCTGCAGATCTCATCGATTGATGCCTGAGCGCCCCAAGCGGCAGAAGAAGCAGCACTCCTGGTCGAATGTGCCGTAATATTACGCGGCACCGGCAGAGATTGACTTTCATATGCTGTGGCGATGGCCGCCCTGATCCATCTAGCCAGAACCGATTTGGTTACCTTCTGACCCAGCGAAAGTGGTTGGAACGATACGAAAAGGACCTCTGTTTTGCAGAAGGTTGATGTCCGATCAATGTAAATCTTCAATGCCCTCCGTACGTCCAGAGTATGCCACACTTTTTCTAAATGGTGCTTGGGATTTGGGCAGAAATTAGGCAACACAACTTCTTGTGCCCTATGGAATTGAGAGTTCACTTTTGGTAGGAAAGTAGGATCCAGACGTAGAACCACCCTATCGTTGAAGAAAGAACAGAGGTCTTGACGAATTGACAGGGCCGACAATTCCGAAATCCTTCGGGCCGAGGTGATGGCTATCAGAAAAGCGACTTTCAGCGACAGAAAACAAAGAGAGGAATCTCTAAGTGGTTCAAATGGCGTCTTCGTCAGAGCGTTGAGCACCGCGTTCAACCTCCAAGATGGAAAACGGTGGACCACGGGCGGATTGACATTAGTAGCCCCTCGGAGAAACTGTTGAATGAGAAGCTCTTTTGACAGGGGTAAAAGAGAACCACATCGAAGTACTGAGGAAAGTGCCGCTATCTGCCTCCTGAGAGTATTGGTTGCCAGCCCGGAATCGAGACCTCGCTGGAGAAAGGCCAGAATGTCTAGTACTGAAGCCATGGAGGATACTAAATTTTGAGATGAGCACCAACTATCAAACGTGCGCCACGTGGCCTCATAAATTCTTTTGGTAGAGTCTCGGCGAGAGGCCAGCATGGTGGGAACGGCCTGAGGAGGAACCCTTGCCTTAGTTAAGATGCTCCGCTCAATCTCCACACGGCTAAGCGTAGCCACTGCGGTTCGGGATGTTGGATTGGTCCCTGGCTGAGTGACACCCGGTCGTCCGGGATTCTCCATGGTTCCCGGATTGAGAGAGTCATTAGGTCCGCAAACCAGGGTCTCCTGGGCCAAAAGGGGGCGACCAAGATTAACTCTGCCTTCTCCGTGAGGAGCTTTCGTATTACTCTGGGAATCAGTGGAATCGGTGGGAAGGCATATAGGAGGCCCCGAGGCCAGCTGCTGCGTAGGGCATCCACCGACTCCGCCCCACGCGAGGGGAACCTCGAAAAAAACCGAGGCACTTGATTGTTCGTTTCGGAGGAGAACAAGTCCACTAGGGGAAGCCCGAAACGGGACGATAACTCGCGGAAATTCGCTGGGGACAAGGACCATTCTCCCTGGCTGATAGTCTGACGGCTGAGGGAGTCCGCTTTGCAATTGTCCGTCCCCGCGATATGTTCTGCCTTCAACGAACGCAGGTGGGACTCGGCCCAACGACCGAGGGAGAGAGTTTCTGTCATTAGCATGCGAGAGTGAGTGCCACCCCACCTGTTTATATGCGTTTTTGCCGTCATGTTGTCCGTGAGAATGAGGACATTCCTGTCGCGGATAAGATCCTTGAATGCCAGAAGTGCCAGACGGATGGCGCGCAGCTCCAGAAAGTTGATGCCATGACTGACTTCCGTGTGGGACCACGTGCCCTGGGCTAGGTGTTGCTTGAGATGTGCTCCCCAGCCCGACAGACTGGCATCGGTGGTAATCACGTCCCTCACTGGGTCCCTGAAGACCGAGCCCCTGGCTACCACCTCTGGAGTCCACCAAGCCAACGAGTCGGCCACCTCCCGTGGAAGACTCACCCGTCGCTTGGAAGAACTGCACCGTTTCCTCTGGTGTGGCAAGAGGAACCACTGAAGAGGCCGACTGTGGAGGCGAGACCACGGGACAATATCGTATGATGACACCATTTTCCCTAGGAGCTGGGACAGTTGTTCTAAGGAAACCGACCGCGACATCCTAGAAGTGCTGGCCAACTCGGCTAAGCTAACCTGACGTTCAGCTGACAGGAAAACCCTCGAGCTTTGTGAATCAATTTGTGCACCCAAATGAACAATGGAGGTAGAAGGGATAAGATGACTCTTATCCCAGTTGATCGAGAACCCGTGAGATTGCAATGCTTCAATGGTCAGAGAGCTATCCCTATTTGCCTGTTCCTTAGGCGTAGACAGAATGAGAATATCATCTAGGTAAGCTTGAAGCCTAACAGGAATGCCCCGAATGCGGGCAATAAGCGCCGCCATGACTTTAGTGAAGACCCTGGGGGCCGAAGATAACCCGAAGGGTAGGGCCCTGTATTGATAGTGAGAGCCATTGAAGCAAAACCTGAGGAACCTACGGTGATCTCGTCTAATGGGAATATGCAAATAGGCTTCCGTTAAGTCAATGGAGGCCATGAAGTCCCCCTGCCTAATGCACTCCAGGATGGAACGTAAAGAGTGCATTTTGAAGCGGTGGTATACAATAAATTTATTTAGGGCTTTAAGGTCTAGAATAGCCCTCCAGCCACCCGACGGTTTGCTTACCACAAAGAGTCTAGAGTAGAAACCCTGTTTCTGTTGGTCCAAGGGGACCCTCTGAATGGCCCGGATAGACAGCAAATGGGAGACCGCAGATTCCACGAGGGAAGCACTAAAGCTACGGAGGGCAACAGGGCAGGGAACGAAAACCGTCGGGGGAGTGGAGAGGAATTCTAAGGCCAGTCCGTGTCGAATTGTATCCCGGACCCACCTGTCCGAAGTAGACGAGTCCCATTGGGATGAGAAATAAGCCAGCCGGCCTCCAATGGGAAGATCTGATGGAATGCTACTTGAAACGGTTGTACGGTTTGCCTCGTCCCCCCCGGAATGGTTTACGGGTAGTGAACTTGGCCCCTGTTCTAACCTGATCGTTCCGCTGGGAGCTGCCTCTGAACGATGGAAATCTTTGCCGACGAAACCCCGACCCTCCGAATTCCTGGGCACGAAAGGAAGAAGAAGAGGAAGAAGCCTGGGAGGGCGAGGGACGAAAATAGGGCTGTTGTCGCAGATCCCCCCGTCGGGATAAAGATGGTAACACTTTCTTCTTGTCCTTGGTTTCCACCAGGATCGGATCTAAGGAGGCACCGAACAAGTGCGAGCCTGCGTAGGGGGAGGAAGCTAGGCGCCATTTATTTCTGGTGTCAGCCCGCCAGTGGCGTAGCCATAGGAGCCTGCGGGATGTGACCGTAGATCCGATAGACTTGGCTGAAAAGCGGGCCGCATTCAGTGTCGAATCTGCGGAGAATTCTAAGGCTGCAATTACCTTGTTAAGGTCCTGATGAGCCCTCACATCTGATGTTGGTAACCGGCTCTGATGCTGCTTGAGCCACATAATAGCTGCTCTATTAAAAAATGAAGATGCGATGGATGACCTGATGGCCCAAGCTGAAGCTTGATGGGATTTGACCAAGGATTGGTCCGCTCTTTTGTCCTCAGGGCGAAGGGCCTCGTTCTCGGGACCCGTGACATGGGAGGTTGTTGTTAGGGCCACTATTGGGGCGTCCACCGTGGGCACCTGCAATATGTTTTCAAGATCTGGCGCACAATTATAAAAAATTTTGTCCGTGGCATTAGGGTTAGAGCCCGAACTTGGATGGGACCACTGCCGTTGGACAACGTCCACGAACATCTTAGGTGCCGGGATAGTCTCTGCTGGCACCGTGGGTTCCACGAACAAGTTAGTAGAAGTACTAGGTAGGGCTAGAGGTTCTGCTGAGGGAGCCGCACTGCCACCAAGGCCGGTGGTTGCCAGGGCTTTGAACAGAAGGGAACGGAACAGGTGTGGTTTAAAAAGCCCCACAAATGACGGCTGATCCGGCCCCAGGCCCTCATCCTCTGACAAAATGTCTCCTGTATCTTCTTCCTCTGACACCGAGGCCAGACTACCTTCCTCAATGGATTTTTCCCTTTGAGAACTGGCCCTGGGGGGTGCCGAACTAGGAGTATCGCCCCGTTTTTTCCCACTGTGGGATTTGGCCGAGGAAGATGGAGCAGCCTCTCGGTGAAGGGAGTGAGCTAACTCCTGACGTATGGCCTGCTGAATCATTAATCCAAAGGATTCAGGCAGTTGAAACACTGGCATCTGTGGCAATCTGGCTTCTGTTAGTTGCACGGGAGGCCCAACTTCTTGACTTACACCTGCTGGTTGGGCCGGAGGGTCCTCCGTATAATTTTGGAGCTCCAGCTCGGAAAGAGTGCGGAACAACGGAGTTGATCCGGCTTGGCCCATGGGCAAGGGGGAATCCCTGTCAGGGGACCAGGATCCAGACCCCTGCATTGGCTGGGAAAATGGATCTGGGGCTGGGAGAGTATGGAGGCCCACCCTGTTCTGCTTTTCCCTCTCCTTTGGTGAAGGGGACCTATAAGCCCTCTTGGAGGCCTTAGAAAAAACTTTTTCTAGAGCCTTATGGCGCCTCTCCTCTGCCCTCGCCCCCTTGCTAGCTTTGGTGCAAAGTGCCTTCCGACCCCTGGGTGGGGAAGCTTGGGATACTGAAGAGGGGCCCTCCCCCAGAGAATCCTGTCCTGCATCCTCCTGAGGTGAAACAGGCCGATCTGCCTGAATATCAATGGCGTCCGCCATTTTGAAATGTTTTCCCGCCAAATTATGGCCGCTGCGGCCTACTCACGGTTTCGTTGGAGACTGCTGTAATTCTAGGCCGACAACGCCCCGCTGTCCAGCTGGTGATTGCTGTGCTTCAAGCGGGAGGCGTAAGAAAGGCTCTCTCTCCTTTATTTTTATTTTATTATTTCTCTCCCTGGGCCGCGCTCGTCTGCTGACCGCCGCTTGCTTGGAGATCCGAAGGCCCCGGCCTGACGATCTGCTTCTATCCCCCTCGCGCGCTTCTAGCGCCAAAAAAGAAGCTGCCCAATGCAAGGGCGGGCGAGCCGCTCGCCTGGCGGTGTTAGGCAGGCCTGTAAAGTTCTGAGCTTTGTAGTGCGAGGGGGAGTGAGGCCGAGGAGGGAGAGAGAGAGAGCGAGCCGCCGGTCTGGGGCGCTGCGGGGACCCGCCCGTGAGCCTCTCCGATTTGTTTTCGGCCCTTGCGGCTTTAAGCGCGTCGGGGACCCGCCCATGAGCACTTTCCACGGCCCTCCAAGCGACGAAATTGCCGATGAAGCCCTCCGCGGGCTAGGGAGCTGGTCCCTGCTCCCGTTGAACCACGCCAATAAATTGTAAAAAATAAAAATAAAAATAGAAAAATTTCAAGGAAGGGAGGAAAAAATAAAAAATAAAATAAAGAATAATTGCCCAAAGGGCGCCAAAATGAAAGAAACAAACAACACTGTGAGCCCCAAAGCTTGAATATCAAGCCTGAGGAAAACGCAAACACGTTCGGTCCGTAGCCAACCGAGTCGAAAAAGCTGGAGGGAAATTGGAGGAGGCGGGGACAACAAACAACAAATTAAAAGACTCGGTCCAATCAGCAACCAGGAGAAAATACCCAGTCCTGACGGCCGTTTTCCCCGACAGGGAGAATAACAGATCACAATAAACAACACAAAACCATTCCCCACAGATTCAATGGTGATGGTTTTCCCCAGAAACTGGTTGCATACGGTGGGGGGGAAAAAACATGAATAGAAGTGAATCACTTCTTGTGAGATAGGCAGCCATATAAATTTGATAAATAAATAAACAAACAAAATAATAAATAAATTGCAGAGATTTTAAAAGCATCTTTACATATAAATGAAAGAATTCCTTCAAATCCCACTTTTTTTGTCCCACAGGCACTGCATACTGAATAAAAAAATGAGCAATTTTTTGGAATATTATGGAAATTGGAGTGCTGGCTATGAGGGACAATGGGTGAAAATTCTCTCCAATGCTCATTCCACAGTTAATCCAAAATATGTGGATTTAAGATAGTTCAATTTGTTCACATTTGGAATGGTCTAGAACCATGATGGCAAACCTATAGCACGCATGCCCAAAGTGGCACATGGAGCCATGTCGCCAGGCATGCGTGGCATCACCCGTTCCTCTTCTGGGTTTCTGGTGCACATGCGTGAGCGACAATTATCTGGCCTTTGTGTGTGCAGCAGTGCTGGAAACTGGAAGAGCTAGTCTTCCATTTTCTGGTGTGAGTCTGCACACCATCCAGCTGATCATCACATGTGCATGCATACCAGTAACCGGAAGACTAGCTGGCCGGTGCACATGCTTGCACCAGAAACTAGAAGTTAATTTTCCACCGTGCGCATGCCTCCTGGGCACCTCTTTTTTGGGTTGCAGCCCAGACGAGCGTGTTCCCCTAGCAGAGAAAAATGAGTCATTGAAAAGTTTAAAACAAACTGAAAGGAATTACAGGAGGGGAATTAAAACATTTTTCATTTGCTGAAAATTCTGCATTCTCATGCCCACAGCCCCATGCAGACTGATAAATAAGCAACTGCCTCCTGCCCCACCCACCTGTTCTGTCCCCCCCACCTCAGTCCGGGAGGCTGGCAATTTAGTCCACGGAAGCTATCAGCTCTGGCAGCAAACCAACGAGCGTCTGCCAAGGTTTTCTTTTATCTTTCTTGATGCCGGCGTGTCAGAAGCTTGTTACCGGAGCAACCAGGAAGTCAGGAACAAACAGGAATCCAAGCCAAATGCTCAGTCAAATAGTTCAGCTCAAGTTTTCTCCAGTCAGTTTGATTTGTCCGTCACGAAGTAGTAGAGCAGCCCCTCCTGCTTTTATACCTTGTGGGGTGTGGCTCCATGACTCAGCACTTTCTAGGCCTGCACCACCCCTTCTTCTGTTGTTCCCGCCTCTCTTGTCTATGAAACCTGGGATTTAACCAGGACTGATTGTCCACAGCTGGGTCTGGAAGCATTGCCTGGGCGGGAGGAGATACAGGAGACAGAGGCCTTGTCATCTCCTCCGCCTGGCCTGCCTCTGGCTCCTGGAGCTGAGCCAGAGAGGCCAGCCCTGTGGAGGGGAGCCTGATGGCCCTTCCCCCTCACTCTCTGAGTCACTCTCTGGCAGGGGGGCAAGCCCGGGGGGGCTGGAGCCACAACACCACCAGAGACCCCTGGATTCCCTTCCCAACCCTGCCTGTCTCCTACAGGCACCACCCATATGAGTTGGCCATGCCCACTCAGTCACATAACCATCCCCAGCCACACCAGAAGAACCGGTTTTTAAACTATCTGAATCCCCCCACTGGTCATAAAACCTTATTATTCAGGTTAAATTGCCGTGTTGGCACTTTCCAATAAATAGGTGGGTTTTGGGTTGCAGTTTGGTCCCTAAAAGGTTGACCATCGCTGGTCTAGAATTATCATTGCCATAAAGAAAATGATAAAAAAAAGGCATTTGTGATGGCAGTATTATATGTAGAATACATTCTTAAATGCTTTTTATCCAAAAGTGATGCCCAATGGCTAAAACGTAAGTCCATTTTTTTTTTATTATCATTGCCGATTGGGTAGCACTAGCTAAGAAAGACATTACCAAATTATATTGAAGTACAATTGAAATTAAGTACCAGCATTCTGTTTGGTGAAGTGTTTAAGGTTAGAAACTAAGTTCTGCTTCTGCCATAGGCACAAAGTCAGTTGGGTGACCTTGAGACAGTCACTCTACTTCAGCCCTGGGAAGCAGGCAATGGCAAATCACTGCTAAAAAAAAACTCTGCTAAGAAAACTTCAGAGACTTGCCCAGGCAGTCACTAGGAGTCAACATTTGTTCAACAATGCTAAAATAAATTAAAATAAAATAAAATCCCACATGGGATATTAGGTACAGAATTTATTTTCAATGCTGCTTGAGATAATGCTAAAAACAATTAACTCAGCCTTTTATGAACCTGTATACAGCGGAATTGCCCTAAACTTGTTCTTGTTTAAACTCTTTCTTGTGTTGTCGGTGAAGGTGACAATCAAGGAAACATTTTAAAGTATTTGACATTAAATAGGAATCTAGAGTGTTTTTAAAGGTGTGTGGACATTCTGAAAAAACAAATTTGTATTTTTTAATTTGCTTCATGTAAATTGTTTTAGAATTATATGTATTCTTGATAATAAACATTTTTAAATGACAGCCAAAAATTACTATTTTTTTTCAAACTACTTTCCTCTTGACTCACCTAAATGTATTGTTAGTTCCTTCTTTCCAGTTAGATTAACACTTCTTGTCCAAATTTTTAAAACCACCCATCTCCCTGAGGATGGAGAGAAAGGGGCTTATCAGGAGAGGGTTCTTGACAACTTCAAGGATTACTTACAAAATCCTCCACATCCATACTTCTAAAAATATACATTCCATCAGCAATTTGTTTCTAGATGTATACTGTAAATTTTAAACCTAGAAATTACTGGCCACAATCTCATAAAAACTTTCCCCCATCCCTGCGAACAGACACCCATTTATTCTACATGATATTTTATGTTTAGGAGAATATATAACTAGTGTAGAATACAATCTTTCAGAGACACTGGCTGATTTTGCTGGCAATGTCATATTTAGTTCAAATCACTCTAAAATGTTCTGGGCAGATGCTAGGAAGACCGTGAAGAAACAAGATACTTAATACTTTTTTTAAAAATCATTTCTTTTTTAGATGCATCCATTCTCCAATGGAACACAAGAAAACCTGTTGGGTGAGTCATTAAAACCAAGGACCATTCTGGACAAATCCCTGGAAAATATACTGTTGGGAACAAATTTGAAGAGAAATATCTGAAATGAATTAATCTCCTAGTTCTTTTCCACATATAATTTCCCCAAAGCCCAACTCCAGTATTCAATGTTGTACAAAATTGACTTTCCCATGAGTATATTTGTTTAAACTGTAAATGAGTAGGAAACAGAGCAAGTTATAACGGAATCAAACACGTTTTTTTCTAAATAGCTCCAATCAAATATGATCCAATCTCAGAAGCCAAAGGGAAACTAATCCGAAACCAATGATAAAGTAACTTCAGGTTAGAGCCAGATGCTGGATCTCTAAACCTATTTAGAATTAAATAATTAAGGCAGAGAAATGTATTTATTTGTTTAGGCTTGTATACCACACAATTCCCAACAGCTTTGAGTGGCTTACATCAAGCAAAGCAGAATTAAAAGGGTAATACAGGTAATCCTCGACTTACAACCGTTCACTTAGTGACCATTCAAGGTTACAATGCCACTGACAAAAGCAACTTATGACTGTTTTTCACAGTTACAACCAGAGGTGAAATCTACTTACCTTCCCTACTGGTTCAGAAGTGCACGCACCGTTGTTCCATCCGATTTTTTACCCTCTGCACATGTGCAAAGCTTTCTGCACATGCGCAGAGTGTTAAAAATGACTTCCGGGCAGGTGGGCAGAGCCTTGCGCTGCCACTGCTACCGGTTCACCAAACCACAAGCCACCACCGCTACCAATTTGTGCAAGCTGGACAAAACTGGCAGGATTTCACCACTGCTTACAACCTTTGCAGCATTCCCATAATCTTGTGATCAAAATTCAGACGCTAGGCGATTGATTCATATTTTGACCGTTGCTGTGTCTCAAGATCGTGTGATCCACTTTTGTGACCTTCTGATAAGCAAAATCAGTGGGGAAACCAAATTCATTTAACATCTGGGTTACTAACTTATCCGCTGCAGTGATTCACTTAACAACTGTGACAAGAAAGGTTGTAAAATGGGGCAAAACTCACTTAACAAATGTCTCACTTAACAACAGAAATTTTGGACTCCATTGTGGTCATTAAATCGAGGACTATCTGTACAAAATAATCTGAGAACAAAGCATCTCCTAAGTAGAAGGATTGATCTGGGTATCATGAAACAAGCACTTCCACAGAACGGAACTATCACCAAGAAGGCTTGACTGCAGATACTTGCAATCTCTTCTACCACTCTTACTCAGTGGACATACTCTAGAGCATAACCTAGAGCAATGCCTCAAAAGGACCGAGGATTATATAGCAGGTGGATCCAATGCCTTTTCAGGATCTTTTCAAATCCTAATTTTGAATTCTCCTAGTATATTTTTCCTTTGAAAAAAAATGAACTGGCCCTATGAATATATTTGCAAAAAAATAACCCTATTCCTGAGAACTCACTAAAAATATTGCCATTAACACTACAACATGAAGCTAAAAGTCATATAAGAATCCGTCCATGGAATGAAAAGATATAACACAATCAAAACTTTTATGTAGCACCCTCTTTGAAATACTGATGATGGGAACAAAATAAGCTCCCATAACATACCAACCTAGACCACTGTTTTATACAGCTTATTATTATCTGCAGTGACTTGCAGCAACTCTGCAATGAAAATTTTTTTTAGACTACCTAAAAATGTTGGAAATTGAGTCAAGGATCTTCTGTATCCAAGGCAGGTAGGGCGCCGTTAGTAGGTTTTTTCCCAAAGTATAATGCCAAGGGTTTGTCTGGAACTACTGCTTCAATTTTTGAAGTGCCAGTCAGAAAGGCAGACAGAAAAACATTGGATATGAGAGAAATGAGAATAGTTGCGCTTTGCAGAAAATGCTAAACTTGCCTACACTCCATAATGCAAAGTTAGACAACTGTATCTCTTTCATCCAGTTTTGAGACGGCCTGATAGCGTCACAATTCTGCACAGTTTACATATAAATAAGAAGAATAAACATGAGTAAAAATCATCTGGGCTGAATGGAAGAAAAGTTTACCCAGCCATAAGCCAACACAACTAAACATAATTAAAGGGGCACCACAACCACCGTATCTCAAAGCCTGGGAGAACAACCATGTTTTCAAACTGCTTCCTTAGCGTCATAAGGGCAGGAACTCCATGAATCTCTGGAGTAATATTATTCCAGAAGGCAGGCACTTCAACACAGATAGCATACTACCTCAGCCCTCCAAGTTCACACTTTTTGATCTGGAACACACCTGCCTGGCTTGATTTAGCAGGCAGAGAGGAAAAATTGGAGATAAGCAACCCTTCAGAGGCAGTTCTTTGAAACTATACCCAGTTTGAACTATACCCAGAAGCTAACTTGCAATCAATGCAACTCACAAAGCAGTGGGGTCATATGACTATAATACATTGCTCCCAACTCTGTCTGCACCTCTGCTTTCTGAATCACTTGTAGCTTCTGGATAGTTTTCAAGGGCAGCTTTACACAGAATGCATTTCAGTAATACCATTGTGAGGTGACCAGGGCATGAGTAACTGTCTGAAGGGTCTCCCGGTCCAGGAAAAGACACATGTTACATTAGTTACAAAGACCTTCTTGATCACAACTACGACCAAACAAGGGCCTATGGTCCATTTTCAAACCTTAGGTTAGTATGATCATAAAGAGAGGAAACTGATTACCGTATATACTCGAGTATAAGCCGACCCGAATATAAGCCGAGGTACCTAATTTTACCACAAAAACTGGGAAAAACTATTGACTCGAGTATAAGCCGAGGGTGGGAAATGAGGCAGCTACTGGTCAATGTAAAAAATAAAGATAGAGCCAAGTAAAATAACATGAATATTTATTTGAACGAAAAACAATAAAAGTGCAAAAGGGGGTCCCCAAAAAGAATATGGTATCAAAAATACAGTATCTTTAAAAGTAACAGCAACCAAGCTAACGAGAGCTAAAATCCCTCAAAACTCTCCTCCTCATCATCTGTTTGTCCAAACAGAGCTTCAGCTACTTCAGCGTCTGTGATGTTATCCGCATATCGTTGTCATCATCACTGAGTTCACAGTCGTCATCATCACTGCTGTCACCCTCATACAATGCGCTGTCTTCACTGCCATCCATAGCATTACTAATGCCACATTTCTTGAAGGCACGTTGCACCATGTCCTCTGGAATATCTTCCCATGCATCACGAACCCACTGTGCTATTAGTTGTATGTCTGGCTTTCTCAGATTTCCAACTTTTGTCAGTTGAGCTTGACCAGATGTCATCCATTCATGCCACATCCTTACACGGTCCTTGAAAGGTTTATTTAAACTGACATCTAGGGGCTGCAATACAGATGTAAGCCCACCTGGAATAACGGCCAAAGTGACTTGAGATGACTTTGCCAATTTTTTTATGTCATCAGATATGTGGGCTCTGAACATATCCCAAACTAACAGTGATGGTTTTTTCTTTAAGGCTGCTCCTGGTCGTCCGTTCCAAATTTCTTCCAGCCATTTTTTTGTTCCATCTTCATCCATCCAGCCTTTAACATGTGCACGCACTGTAATTCGTGGCGGGAATTTTACCTTTTTAGGCAAGGTCTTTCTTTTAAAAATAATAACAGGCCTCAGCTTGGTTCCATTAGCCAAACATGACAGAACGACTGTGAAATGGTTTTTTTCATTTCCTGTGGTTCTTAGTAAAATTGTTTTGTCTCCCAAACTTGCCACAGTTCTGTTGCTTGGAAGATCAAAGGTCATAGGCGTTTCATCCATATTTCCAATATCTTGAAGGTCATAGTTATGGATCCTTCTTTGTTTTATGATGAATGAATGGAATGACATCACTTTTGCATCAAGATCTTTTGGCAGCTTCTGTGCAATCTTTGTTCTTTGCAAACATAGGCCAAACCTATTCATGAGCGGGTACACCATCCTGCTGATGCAACAAATTTTTCAGTGCCTGGTACTTTAAATTTTTCTTCTTTAGCCATTTGAAGGCACGTGGCGAATTCCCATCGTGTTACACAGTAACCATTTTGACACTCCATAACCCATTCATGCAATTCAGTCTCTAGAGCCCCAAATGGACTCGTTAAACCACGTCGAGCTTTTTTGCCTTTGGAAGCTTTTCCAAGTCAGCTTTCATTTTCCGCCACTCCTTACTTGTTTTCATCAACACAAAATTCCCTACTTGCAATACTGTTATTGCTTTCTTCTGCTCTTGACACAACCTTAAGTTTGAAAGCAGCTTATTATGACCTGCGTTTTGTTTTGATGGTCCAGGATTAGAAGTACTGGGATCCATTCCTAACAGGAAAAAAAATTATTACGACGTCAACTGCCATCAGGAAACCATCACCCCCAGAAAGCTGTCCAAAGAGACCCATGGACCGGCAAGCTATCTTTTCCAAAGGCGAAAAGAGGGCGAGTGAGAGGAGGGCGAGTGTGTCAAACGCCAAGAGGCGAGAGGAGGGCGAGAGTGACAAATAATAAGGGAGACGATCAAGAAAAGGTCTTATTTTAAAAAGTTGCTTCCCAATACACTTCACAAAAGGTTGATGATATGGATGACACAGTCATCCATTTTCATTCCCTACCGTTCCCTTTTCTTTTCTTTTCCAGTCTGTGTTTTCTGGAAATGCTGTAACTATCACACAGCAATTTAAGGCAACCCTGCAACACATCATCACAAGAGACAAATACCGTACATTTGTTTCTATACAAATACGTTTTCAGGTCTCTTTATATAAATGTGTTTTCGGCTTAGAACGGGTTGTATTGATTTTCCTTGCTGTAACCCTTCCTGCTAATATTACAAATATATGGGAGAAGGGCGGTATACAATTATTATTATTATTATTATTATTATTATTATTATTATTATTATTATTATTATTATTATTATTATTATTATTAGATGATGATGATTTTTTTGCATTGGACAGAGCGAGCTTCAGTTTACCAAACTTTGTATCTTTTAATGAAACGTGTTAGTCTGGAAGGGACTGTTTGAAC
>NW_026682019.1:0-12201 GCF_028640845.1 Ahaetulla prasina | reverse complement strand
AAATGCTTAGCTGACGAACAACACCTAAAACCGAACTACACACTCTCACAAACGTACTAACATCCAATGGATTCCAGAGAAATAAGATTACCAAACTAATCCAAAAGAACCCCCACTAAAACCCAAGACAGAGAACAGAAAATGGCACAGCCCTCCTCCCATATATAAAAGGCACCACAGACAGAAACAGCAAGATCCTCCCCAAACATAACATCAAGACAGCATTCTGCACAAACCAAAAATATCCACCATCCTAAGAAACCCCAAAGACAAAATTGAGTTAGAAAATCAAGGAGTATATGAAATCCCATGCACCGCCTGCCCCACCACATACATTGGACAAACCAACAGAAGAATAAGTGCACGCATTGAAGAACACAAGAACTCATTCAAAAAAGAGGAACCAACTTCTTCCCTGGTCCAACACTTTAAAGTCACAGGACACGATATTGACTTTAAAAAGACCAGAACTATCGCCAAAACTGAACACTTTAACAACAGAATAATCAGAGAAGCCATCGAGATAGAAAAACGCCCACACAGCATGAACAAACGAGATGATACCTCCCGCCTACCAGCCACATTGCAGTTGAACTGAGCAATCAGGGAGAAGGGTCTTAGTAAGAGAAGTGACCAAGAACCTGATGGTCACTCTGACTGAGCTCCAAAGATCCAGTGTGGAGATGGGACAGAGTTCCAGAAGGACAACCATCATTGCAGCCATCCACCAATCTGGGCTTTATGGAAGACAATAACAATACACGTAATCCTTGACTTACGACCACAATTGAGCCCAAAAGTTCTGTTGCTAAGTGAGAGAATTGTTAAGTGAGTTTTGCCCCATTTTACGACTTTTCTTTTCAAAATTGTTACTTGAATCACTGCAGTTCTGAAGTTAGTAACGGGGTTTTTAAGTGAATCTGGCTTCCCCATTGACTTTGCTTATCAGAAGGTTGCAGAAGGGGCTCACAAGATCCCAGGGCACTGCAACTGTCATAAATATGAACCAGTGGCCAAGGGGCTAAATTTTGATCACCTGACCATGGAGATTGCTGCAATGGTCATAAGTCACTTTTACAGTGTTGTTGTAACTTTGAATGGTCACAAAACAAACTTGGACTACATGAGTATGTAGGGGGAGAAACAGGGTTTGCTGTAATTCATAAAGAAAAAATATTAGTACTGACTAGTAGAAAAAAATATATCCTAATATTCAAGTCATATCTTAAATCTACCAGGAGGGCATATAGGAAGTGATTAAGGTGCTGAACTTGGACTGGGCAGATTCAGCTTTAAAGTTGAAACTTAAAACCACAAATCGCCCCTCAGCGTAGTTGAACTCATACAAGGTTGTTGTTGTGGGCATAAAGTGAAAGGAAGCATCCAGGTGAGCTGATTCAAACTTCTAGAGAAAAGCTGAGATATAAATCTTATCTAATAAATAAAGATTAGGCCAATTCAAGTTATTTTTCCACACCCACACACATTAATTCAAGCTTTGGAGTCCTCCAGAGCTCTCTATCAGGTAAGAGAAAAATTGTCATATGGATGGTCTTTTATTTAGCAGAAATGATCCATGTTTTCAAGCCAAAATTACTTTATCCTATGAAGTTATAGAGAAAACAGGTAATTTTATAGTTCAGTGGAAAACGATGGATGGAGGTAGTGTCATGAAGATGATAATTCCCATTCTTTCCCAGTAGATTGGTGTGATGCCAAGCATGATTGAAATCAAACTGAAAACCCCAGGAAATGTCAAAGTGACATGTAGGACACATGTAGGAATTCCAACTGCAACACACACAAACACACGAGAGAGAGAGAGAGAGAGAGAGAGAGAGAGAGAGAGAGAGAGAGAGAGAGAGAGAGAGAGATCCTTAAAAAAGGCAGTGACAAGCTAATTCTACATCGCTAACCAACAGAAATCAATATCAATTTGATGGGAATACACAGAGAAAGATGGGTGGGAGAGGGAGAGGGAGGGAGGGAGGGAGGGGGGAGGGAGAGAGGGGGAGAGAGAGAGAGAAAGAGAGAAATCCTAAAAAAAGGCAGTGACAAGCTAATTCTATATCGCTAACCAACAGAAATCAATATCAATTTAATGGGAATACACAGAGAGAGATGTGGGGGAGAGGGAGAGGGAGAGAGAATTTTAATTTTCATGGCCACTCATCTTCCAAAAATGAGTCTAGGCATTGAACCTAGTTAGAAACGTCAATATGATGTCCAAGTAATATAACCACAAAATATAACAATATAACAGTAGGCATATTACTCTGACAAAAGTGAGGGGAAAAGTCCTATCAGTCTATGAAAGAGAAAAATAATACTAATGGATCTTTCCCAAAAGATGTATCTACTCAATGGATAGGATTTTTGATTTTCTCTTTCATAAATTTCTGATTAAGAACACTCTATTCTGATAATTGTTGTTTTCCTGACTGTATGCATACTGTTTATGCAGAAATGTATTTGCTGAAACATGTTTGTTGAATTCTAATACAGTACAGGAGATAGTTCCTTAGAGAAAGACTGACTTTATATAATGAACATTTTGGTCACATCATCATTTAAAAAAAAAAATCCCACCATGTCTTCCTAACAATTTTAATGGCTTTTTAAGACTTTTATTATTTTACTTTTTCTCTGCTATGCTTTTGCTGGTTTAATTTATTATGTCAGAACTACTGTTGTCCCTTCCACCCGCTCCATCTGAGCTTGAGATAGTTTTTTAAGCTTTTATTGCTATTTGCCCAGGTGTTACTAATTACATAATGTAAAAATCATGTCATTAAATTACAAAATAAAGGAGCAAATGTCACATGATGATTGGTTTAGCCAAGAGTTTCTCTTAAATTATCTTCTACCATGAGTTTATGAAGCATGTAACCGCAGTGTTCTTGCCTAGCCACAGCTAGCAATATGAGCTCGTCATGCGGCTATTGTCTCAAATTTCTCATGGAAATCTGGGATGTGCCACTCTGGAATTGGCTTGTAAAATATGTCCCAATGAGTTAAAAAAAAAACTCCTTATAATATAAAGACAACCAGCATTTAGCACATGTTGTTTAACTGGTCCTCCTGCCTGTGCACTTTCTATTTAATTTGTATGTGATGTGATTGTTTTTTGTTTTTATTCTATTTTTCATTCTCATTCTCATTCCATTCATTCATTTACAAGACAACGTACTTGAGATGGGTGACCATATAAATTCAATAAATAAATAAATCACAGACACACACACACACACATCTCCCCCCCTCTCTCTGTGTATTCCCATCAAATTGATATCGATTTCTGTTGAGTAGTGATATAGAATGAGCTTGCTAGTGCCTTTTTTTTAGGCTGTTTATCTGATTTCCCAGTCGTGAGGTTTCTGTTGATCTCCTACCCAAGTACTAATCAGTACTGACCCTGCTTAGCTTTTTGAAAACAGCCATGGTGGTTTGTCTTGTGATATGACAGGGTTTGATATGGACTGCAAAGTGACATTCTGCCTATGAAAAGAATTGTCTCCATAATATAAGCCTAGCCAGCAAAGCTGGCTCTGAAGTTAGTCCTCCAGGCTTAAAGTTGCCAAGGTTGGAGACCCCTGATCTATTGTATGGATTTCCTTCTTGTTTCCTGTGCAACCAACTGCAGCAGAAGACGATACTCACCTTGATAGCATTGGTGTCTGTAGGCTGATCAGAAAATAGGCATGTTCTGTCTAGTTAGTCTTTGACTTACAATTACAATTGGGATGGAACTTCAGTTGCTAAGAGATGTATTTCTTACAATGAGTGATGCTTGATTTTAAAACTGTTTTTGCCCTATGGGTTAAGCAAATCGTACCGTCGGTAAGCTAAGCCAGCTTCTCCCATTAATTTTGCTGGTTGGAAGTACCCAGCTTCCTTGAGAAGGTTTTCAATGGCGATCACATGACCCATGATATTGCAACATACTGGTTGCCTCCTGCCCAAACGATGATCACATGAACATGAACATGAACCATGGGGACTCTCAATGACTTTTTTCAGCACCATCGTAACTTCAAACCGCCATTAATCAAATGGTCATAAGTCAACAATGGCCTGCAATTAACTGATAACAAGCAACTGCAGTCAGTTGCTTATTATTCAGACATTTCTTTAAAATGTGCAGCTGAGTCATAATACTTTAATTTCAGATAGTCCAAATACAATAAAAGCAGTAGTCTGCATTTTAATAGATTGAAGGAAAGCAATCAGCTTTCCAAATAGTAACAATCTACAGTCCACTGAAAAATGTTCCCAATCTGCATAGTTAGTAAAAGAGCAAGATTCAAAACTGAAACTGAAACTGGTCTCCTGAAATGCTGTTAATTTATATATAAAAAAGGTTACTGTTGTGGTGAAAGTGAAGTGGAAAGCCAGTCCATATTGGGCTTCTCTGTTTGCAGGCAGTTTTAAATTTTGTGAGACGAATGGTGTTAACTGCAACTGCAGTCTCATTTTGGGCCAGACGTAGATTGAATAATAAAACAGCAGGAGCTAGTTTGAAAGATTGGACTGTTATGTATCTTTAAATGTTTTGGCGGGAAACAAGCACGTTGCTGATTGGTTGAAGCCGCCGGTTAAACAGTATATAAGGAGAGGTTTTTCCCCAGCCAGGTTGCTGGGTTCACCCTATATTAAAGAGCTGTTGTCACTACCCTGGTCTCCAGCCTCGTTACTTCCCGAACATAACACTGGCGACGAAGGTGGGATCTCGAGGCTAAGGAGCACCAGAACCGAGCTGAAGCACAGAAGAACCGAACCCAGCAAACCCAGGGCAGAAACGCGGAGATGGCCAGTTACACTCCACCCGCGCCGTTTGACCCAGCCAGAGAGAAATGGGGAACGTACATGACCCGTTTCGAAAGCTTCCTAAACAAAGCGAACTGCAAGGAGTTCAGACAACCGCATAAAGGGCATATTTCTTGAGCCACTGTGGTCGAGTTCATCGACATCGCGGAGCCCTGGCAGAGCC
This sequence comes from Ahaetulla prasina, assembly GCF_028640845.1. Classification (NCBI taxonomy): domain Eukaryota; kingdom Metazoa; phylum Chordata; class Lepidosauria; order Squamata; family Colubridae; genus Ahaetulla; species Ahaetulla prasina. The sequence continues at coordinate 7,211 of NW_026682019.1, read as the reverse complement.
AACGCCGGTACAATCGGTATCGTGGCAAACTCTGCAAACCCTATTAAAAAACCATTTCACGCATAACGCCGTCCAAATCGTGCGCGTTTTGAATTTGGAGGCGCCGACAGCTGAAGGCGAATCCATCAGCGACTACATGGCGCCCTGCGGAAAGCCTCCAAAGACTGTGGGTACGAGACCTGGATGAGGCGCTGCGAGCAACTCATCCGTGGGGTCAGAGACATGCGTTTGCGGGCGGCTGCTATCAAAAAGCAATCTAACGCTGGCAAGCGCTCTGGGCGAAGCCAGGCGCATGAAATGTCCACCAAGCGGCGAGACCCTGCAAAAGCCACTCACGCCACGGCGGCACAATCAACCCGTCCACCAAGAAATCAGACGAATCAGGCGGCGAGGATGAGGAAGGGTTTGTCGAACCGAGAAGGGGAGACCGGGAGGAATGCGGAAGTTGCGGAGGCAACACCAGCGTCAACAATGCAAGTTCAAGGGCGCTACATGTCGGGTGCGAGAAGAAGGGCACCTGGCTCAAGTCTGTCGAGCACCCCAACCTTCCGCCGAAAATTCAAACCGACCAATCAGGCGCGGGATCGGCAAGGCGACCGTGATTGGCTCAAACAAAAAAGCGCGAACTTCAAATCGAGCGACCGTGATCATAGGCCGCCAGCAACCAAGGTGGAGAAAATCTTCACCAAACCCAAAATAGAAGGAGTGCCGTGCCGACTAGAAGTGGACACAGGGTCAGCGATCACAATCATGTCCTGGGACACTGCAAGCTTTGCCAACAGTAGCAAAACGACACCTGCAAACACAACGGCCGAGTCCACGACTATCAAGGGAATCGCATCCCTGTTGAGGACCACCTCCGTCCGAGTCGTCACGGACCACAAAAGACCCTGCCCATCACGATCGTCGAAGGGACCCTGCCAAGTTTGTTGGGACTAGACTGGTTCCGTGCATTGGGCATGGGGTGACTGGCATCTACAGAAGTGACTGTAACCTAAAGACACACTCATGAGCAGTTCGAAGATGTCTTCAAGGACTGCCTGGGCAAGTACAAGGGACCCCTATTTTGTTTAATCTAGACCCCAGGTAGCCCCTATCCGGATAAAAGCAAGGAGGGTACCTTTGCCCTTAAACCAAATTGACAAGGAAATAGACAAGCTCATAAGGCAAGGATACTGGTGCCAGTCGACCATGCCAAATGGGAGACGCCAATCGTCACCCAGTAAAACCAGATGGGTCAGTTAGAATCTGCGCTGATTACAAGGCGCGTTAAACAAAGCCTTGCAAAAAGCGCTTACCGGTTCCCGTGGTGCAACACTTGCTGCACTCTCACTGGGCAAGGGCAAATTTTTGCTAAATTAGATTTGGCCCAAGCCTATCAACAACTGCCCGTAGCGCAACACAGCCAAGCCCAAACGATTGTGACTCAGAGGGGCTTTCAAGTGCACCCGGTTACAGTTTGGGGTGAGTGTGGCACCAGGCTGTTCAAAATTTAATGGAGCGACTTCTGCAAGGGCTCCCCGGGTAGTCCCCTACTTGATGATGTTTTGGTATCGGCCGAAAGTATAGAGGAATTGGGGAGCGATTGAGAAAAGTTCTGGGCATTTTCGGTCAGCGGACTAAAGGTTAAAGTGAACAAATGCCAAATAGGGGTAGAATCCGTAGAATTCTTGGGCTACAGAATAGACAAAGAGAATTCACCCACTGAGAGCAAGGTCAAGGCAATAAGAAAGGCTCCAGCGCCCAAAAACAAAACAGAGCTACAGGCATTCCTGGGTTTAGTGAACTTTACGCGGTCTTTTTAAAAATAAGGCAACCGTTGCCGAGCCGCTACATAAGTTGTTGGGAAAGAATACTGTTTGGTCTTGGGGAAAGTCGAAGCAAAGGCTTTCGAAGCAGTAAAAACCTGCTCGAGCGATAGCCTAATCAGTATCATAGCTCATTGCCATTGGTTCTGGTTTTGCGATGCTTCCCTTACGGGTGGGGCTGTGCTCAGCCACAGACTTCCAAATGGCACAGAAGCCCCAATAGCCTTCTACTCCAGAGCGATGTCCTCAACAGAGGAACTATAGCCAGTTGGACAAAGAAGCCTAGCTATAGTGTCAGGGGTCAAAAGTTTCACGAATCGTTTTTGGCAGAAACTTTGAAATTGTCACAGACCACAGACCACTGTTAGGGTTATTGGCTGGCGACCGCCCAGCGCTGGCACTCTCACCCGATTGACCAGATGGACTATCTTTTGGCCGCCTACTCCTACAAACTGCAGCATCGACCAGGAAAGAGTTGGGGCATGCAGACGCGTTAAGCAGATGCCCACTACCAGGGGCAATCGAGACCCCACTCGGGGCGCCCATACTGTTAATTGACTCTTTGGACTCTGGCCCAGTCACATCTAAGGAGGTGGCTCGGGCATCATACCAGGACATTATCTTGAGAACTGTACTTGGTTGGGTACAAGAGGGTGGCCCGCTGCGCGGGCGGCGTTTTAAAGAATTTGTAAGCGTGGGCTCAAGGGGTGCCTGCTATGGGGGATCGGTGGTGATCCCGGAGAAATTGAGGAAAAGGTGTGGACCTCCTCCACGAGGTCACCCAGGGATCGTGAGGATGAAGGGCTGGCGAGAAGCTATGTGTGGTGGCCCTAATGGACTCAGAAATTGCTGAGAGGGTAGGAAATGCCAGGCCTGCCAGGAATCCAGACCACTACCCCCAACAGCCCCAGTCAGGGAATGGGAAAAACCCCAAGGGCCCTGGTCGAGAATCCACATTGATTTTGCTGGCCCCTTCCACGGCCAAACCTTCCTAGTGGTAGTCGACGCCTTCTCTAAATGGCTGGAAATCATTCTCATGAGATCCATGACAGCTGAGGCGTGTCGCAGCCCCTCGGCACCTGTTTGCAACCCACGGGTTGCCCGACACGCTAGTATCCGATAACGGCCCGCAATTCACGGCAGCAGTTTGAGAATACTTGGCAGATGAGGGCATCCGACATGCCCTCTGCGCCTTTCCACCCTGCGTCGAATGGCCTTGCAGGCGTTCGTCCGGAGTGCTAAAGAGGCATTGTCCAGACTCAAGCCAGGCGACTGGCAAACAAAGATAGATTTCTTTCTGGCGTTCAGCATAGAACCCCAGCACTGCAACAGGCAGAAGCCCAGCGAATTATTGATGGGACGGAAGCTCCGGTGCCCACTTGACCGTTTAAATCCCTACACACCAGAGGGTTACAAGGGGAACTGGAAAAACTAGAGAAATGGGCATAGGCGACGGTGTGGGCCCGCAACTATGGGGACGGCCCAAGTTGGCTGGCAGGGCAAATCATAAAAGCAACCGGTCCAAAGTCATACTTAGTTGAGTTACAAGACAACCCGGTATGGGCGCCACATAGATCAAATAAGAAAACGAATAGCGAACAATCCGAGCTAAATGAAACAGACCATGACCACACATTATTTGAACCCACAGCTGACCATAACCGGGAGGCGCAAGACTTAGCTGAGTCCCAGGAGGTCCAGCGGCGCCATCAGGTTCCCTTGGAAACAGCAGGGACGGCTCTGCAAGTAATCCAAGGCGGATGGCCTAGAAAAAAGTCTGCAAGTAATCCAGGGCGGATGGCCTAGAGAAAGAGCTGGGAGGAGCAAACAGCCTCCGACCAGCTCAACCCACTCCCAAGGACTGAACCGCGCAGGTCCGAAAGAATCAGGAGACGCCCAGCTTATTTGCGTGACTACGTCGAAAAATAACATGTAAATAATATGTAAATATAGGTAAAGTGTTTTCTGGGAGGGGAGGAGTGTTATGTATCTTTAAATGTTTTGGCGGGAAACAAGCACGTTGCTGATTGGTTGAAGCCGCCGGTTAAACAGTATATAAGGAGAGGTTTTTCCCCAGCCAGGTTGCTGGGTTCACCCTATATTAAAGAGCTGTTGTCACTACCCTGGTCTCCAGCCTCGTTACTTCCCGAACATAACATGGACCATTCTTTTTTTCTTTTGCTATATCTGCACAGACTATGGAGAAGTTCTCACATGGTATTTATCAACTTCAGCAACTTGAAGACACATAGACTTCCACTCTCAGAATGGATTGTAAGAGTAAAGCTTGAGGAGCAGGAGAAAGAGTCACAATCAAGACAGTAATTGGATAAAGGAATTTGAGCCCAAACACAAACATAATTTGTGAAACATCTCAGTTTTGACCTTCCCTAGTTTTCTTAAAGATAAAGACAGGGAGGGAGAGGCACATTCAGACATACAAGATTCTGTTATGTAACTCTGCTAGCATTCATAACTTTGATTTCTTAGTCTGGTCTATCTGACACATACCCACCTTCAGTTGTTCACTTGAGGTTATTGTGGGCACCCTGTACCCATTCTCCTAGTGCTCTTCTCAATCCAATGGAAAACCCCTTTCACGTATGTAGTTGTAAATGGATAGTATCTTCCTTCACACAAGTGAAAGGCACAAACTTGCTCTACTAACATGCTGTTCTCTATTTCAACCCCAGCTCTGATATCCTTCATTATACTATAAAACCATCTTCTGGGGCTGATAGGAAGGGAGAGTTGCTAGTCATGGTTTCTACATGTGTCCATGTTAGAAGACCATTTTTTGAAAGGTTGATTTCTTTAAATAGCATTAGTAATAAATAAACCCTAAAACTGGAATTTTTGACACCCCCCTCATAGCTTTTTTATTGAGCAAAATATGTTCATCTCAGAATATTTTTGTTTACATTTTCTGTATTCTGTTCTTCTGATTAAAGTAGTTTAGGGTAGTGAAGATATATAATTAGGTAGATATCCATCCATCCATCCATTTATCCTGACCTTTGCCCCTTTACTGGTTTTTTTATATTTTATTTATTTTATTTTTTTATTTTTTATTTACATTTATATCCCGCCCTTCTCCGAAGACTCAGGGTGGCTTACAGTGTATAAGGCAATAGTCTCATTCTATTTGTATATTTACAAAGTCAACTTATTGCCCCCCCAACAATCTGGGTCCTCATTTTACCTACCTTATAAAGGATGGAAGTCAACCTCGGGCCGGGCTTGAACCTGCAGTAATTGCAGGCTGCTGTGTTCTAATAACAGGCTTCTTACAGCCTGAGCTATCACGGCCTGAGCTATCACGGCATTTATCAGCAAAATGCACCATTTGCCAAGGAAGCTGAAATGTACATTTATTTTTTCATTCAGAGTTGTATTACAGTATTGCTTTATGTGAAATTCCACTGATGTCCAAAGTGGATTTAATAACTTTCCCTCCTCTACTTACTTTTGATTTTGTTTCCTTTTATTTTATTTGTGGTGATATATCTACCAGGATGATAATGTCAGGTTGAGGAATGATTTCCTGCTGAGATAAACTGCTTAAATATAAAGATAAATGGATCTATTTGTAGAAGATAGAAAGCAGAAAAAAAATGTAGTGTTAATCTTCTCCTGTAACTATTAGTTTACAGATTACTTTAACTTTGTAGTGTATTAAACCCTCTGCAAGCAGAATTTGACTGCACATTAAAAATCAATCTTGCTAAAAAATAATTTAGCACATCCTTTTCAGAACAGCAGTTTTTTGTGTTAGTAGTTAACTAGAGTTTCTTCAAAGACATTTTAGATACAATTTTAGTTTTGTAGATTTTTGGGTTATCTGATACATCTTAAGGTCAGAGCAACTCACCTAAAGTGAATGCATCACCAGAAGTAAGTGAGAAAAGTTATGCCTATAGTGCGTTTTTGAATAATTGGAAGAATTTATATTCTTCAGATACTCTTGTTCATCATACAGGATGAACAAGATATTAATATCAATAATATCTTATATATTATTAATATCAATAATATCAATATATTAAATATTTTATGTTCTAGATCAGGGGTCTCCAACCTTGGTCCCTTTAAGACTTGCGGACTTCAACTCCCAGAGTTCGTCAGCCAGTTCTAGACCCCTGTTCTAGATCCCAATCAATACCTTATTTTATGTTGAAGTTTTCTTGTGGATTTTGTGAAGATTTGTGAAGATTTTGTGAAGATACAAAGTTGACTTTGTAAATATACAAATAGAATGAGACTATTCCCTTACACACTGTAAGCCGCCCTGAGTCTTCGGAGAAGGGCGGGATATAAATGTAAAAAAAAAAAAAAAGATATTGGATAATCCAGATCGGGCTCCTGCAAGCTCTAATCTCTCGAGGAGCGCTCGCTGAAGCAGAAAAATGGTTATACAACATCTTCTTAAAAACTTCCAGTGTTGGAGCATTCACAACTTCTGGAGGCAAGTTGTTCCACTGATTAGTTGTTCTAACTGTCAGGAAATTTCTCCTTAGTTCTAAGATGCTTCTTCATTAGTTTCCACCCAATTCTTCTTATTCCCTCTCTCTCTTTCATATCTCTCTCTTTGTCCCCCCTCTCTTTCTCTCTTATTCTCTCTTTCTCTATCTTTCCCTCTCGTTCTCATCTCTCTCTTTCTCTTCCTCACTTTCTCTCTCATCTTTCTCCCTCTCTTTCTCTTGTATTCTCTCTTTCTCATCGCTCTCTTTCTCCTCTCCTCTCCTCTCCTCTCCTCTCCTCTCCTCTCCTCTCCTCTCCTCTTGTGTGTGTGTGTGTATGTGTGTACACGCGCGTGTCCATATGCAAATCTGATAGACAACAGAGCCATCCACTACCCTGGCACAGGAAGGGATTTGAGACTGCCTCACGGCCCTGAGCACCAACATCACAACTGCCCCTTCCTCTCTCCGCCCCTCCCGTCTTGTTGCGGTCTTGTTCTCTTCTTCTTTCCCCCTCTCCCACGAGCCTGCCATTCCCCTTGTGGTGCCTGCAGGGCACCATTCCCCTTGTGGTGCCTGCAGGGCTGAAGCCCCCTCTTCTCTTTCCTGAGGCATAGGCTTTAATGGAGAAGCAAAAGTGACCAAATGACGCATGTCCTTCCAGAGCAATAGATCACCTTTTTCTCTCCCCCACAGCCTTGTTTTTTTAACTCACACTTTAGAGCAGAGGTCTTCAAACTTGGCAGCTTTAAGACTTCTGGTCTTCAATTTCCAGAATTCTGCCAAGTTTGAAGACATCTGCTTTAGAGGTAGCACATACAGGCAAAGCCTAGGAGGCACGTGCACCCCTCCACTTTTTTTCCCGCCTTCCTTTTCACTCAGGAGCAAGAGGAAATAAGGAGGCCAGCAGGTAAAGATTCACCTGCTTGCTTTGCTCACCTGC
>NW_026682018.1:0-12202 GCF_028640845.1 Ahaetulla prasina | reverse complement strand
GCCCCGAGTCCAAAGAGTCAATTAGTAGAACGGGTGTGCCCGGGTGGGGTCCTCGATTTCCTGGCAATGGGCATCTGCTCAATGCGTCCGCATGCCCCAGCTCCTTTCCAGGCCGATGCTGCAGCTTGTAGGAGTATGCGGTCAAAAAATAGTCCATCTGGTCAGTCTAGGTGAGAGTGCTACTGGCGTTGGCGGTCGCCAGCCAGTAACCCCAATAGCGGTCTGTGATCAGTAACAATTTCAAATCACGCCCAAAAACGATTCGTGAAATTTTTTCACCCTGACACTATTAGAGCCTCCTATCTAGCTGGCTGTAATTCCTCTCAGCCGGGGACATCGCTCGTGAATAGAACGCTATAGGGGCTTCAGTGCCGTTTGGGAGTCTGTGGCTAAGTACCGCTCCTACTCCATAGGGGACGATCACAAACCAATACTAACGGCAGTCTGTTGTTGTATTGTATTAACAGGCTATCGCTTGATAGCAAACTTTTACTGCCTCAAATGCCCTATTCTCTGACTTCCCCACGACCAAACAGTGTTTTTCCAAGCAATTTATGCAGCGGTTCAGCAACGTTGCCTTGTCTTTAAAAACACGGCGTAAAGTTTACCAGACCCAGGAAAGCCTGGAGTTCTGTCTTGTTTTTGGGTGCTGGGGCTCTCTTTATCGCCTTGACTTTGCTCTCAGTGGGTGAATCCTTTTTGTCTATTCTATAGCCCAAAATTCAACAGATTCGACCCCTATCTAGTGGATAGATAGATAGATAGATAGATAGATAGATAGATAGATGATAGATAATGAGTGGATGGATAGATAGATAGATAGATAGATAGATAGATAGATAGATAGATAGATGGATGGATGGATGGATCAAATGGGTGGATAGATAGATAGATAGATAGATAGATAGATAGATAGATAGATAGATAGATAGATAGATAATGAGTGGATGGATGGATGTATGGATAGATAGATAGATAGATAGATAGATAGATAGATAGATAGATAGATAGATAGATAGATAGATAGATAGATAATGAGTGGATGGATAGATAGATAGATAGATAGATAGATAGATAGATAGATAGATAGACAGAGAGAGAGAGAGAGAGAGAGAGAATGAGTGGATAGATAGATAGATAGATAGATAGATAGATAGATAGATAGATAGATAGGTAGGTAGGTAGGTAGGTAGGTAGGTAGGTAGGTAGGTAGGTAGGTAGATAGATAGATAGATAGATAGATAGATAGATAGATAGATAGATAGATAGATAGATAGTCAGACAGAGAGAGAGAGAGAGAGAATGAGTGGATAGATAGATGATAGATAGATAGATAGATAGATAGATAGATAGATAGATAGATAGATAGATAGATAGATAGATAGATAGATAGATAGATAATGAGTGGATGGATAGATAGATAGATAGATAGATAGATAGATAGATAGATAGATAGACAGAGAGAGAGAGAGAGAGAGAGAATGAGTGGATAGATAGATAGATAGATAGATAGATAGATAGATAGATAGATAGATAGGTAGGTAGGTAGGTAGGTAGGTAGGTAGGTAGGTAGGTAGGTAGGTAGGTAGGTAGGTAGATAGATAGATAGATAGATAGATAGATAGATAGATAGATAGATAGATAGATAGATAGTCAGACAGAGAGAGAGAGAGAGAGAGAATGAGTGGATAGATAGATAGATAGATAGATAGATAGATAGATAGATAGATAGATAGATAATGAGTGGATGGATGGATAGATAGATAGATAGATAGAGATAGACAGATAGATAGATAGATAATGAGTGGATAGATAGATAGATAGATAGATAGATAGATAGATAGATAGATAGATAGATAGATAGATAGATAGATAGATAATGAGTGGATGGATGGATAGATAGATAGATAGATAGAGATAGACAGATAGATAGATAGATAATGAGTGGATAGATAGATAGATAGATAGATAGATAGATAGATAGATAGATAGATAGATAGATAGATAGATAGATAGATAGATAGATAATGAGTGGATGGATAGATAGATAGATAGATAGATAGATAGATAGATAGATAGATAGATAATGAGTGGATAGATAGATAGATAGATAGATAGATAGATAGATAGATAGATGATAGATAATGAGTGGATGGATAGATAGATAGATAGATAGATAGATAGATAGATAGATAGATAGATAGATAGATAGATGGATGGATGGATGGATCAAATGGGTGGATAGATAGATAGATAGATAGATAGATAGATAGATAGATAGATAGATAGATAGATAGATAGATAGATAGATAGATAGATAGATCACCACAGCAGATCTATATGGAAGTAGATTTGTGAGATCAAGCAGGACAAAATTATGTGCAGTAGGGCAAAATTAAACAATTAAATCTCCTCCATCTTTTCTCCCCTCCCCCCCATACACCCCCCCCCCCCAGTGTGCCTCTAGGAGGCTTTTCTCTGGCTGACATGTGTAAAAAAAAAAGCCAAACAATATACTACGTTCCTAACATTTATGTAAACAAAAAGGTTTTCGTTTTGTTTTTTTTGTCAGGGAGTTTTACATACTTACTTAAAAACAACTTTCATTGTTCCACGATTGCGGAAATGTTCATTGCTAAAGAAAAACACAAAAGGTCCATGAAAATGCATTTATTAGAGCTGTGCCTGCTTCATAACTAATTGTGATGAAGTGCTCTGGGCGTCACATGAGCAAAGCACACCTCCGTTTTCATTAAGTCAGCCTGGCGGGGAGCCTGTGGGACGATGGTGGTGTTTTAAGAGTTCCACGAAGTTTAAAAATGTCAAGTTTTTAAAGTCACCGATTATTTTTCTATTTTTCTCTGCTTTGCTGAACAGCAGATACAGTCGATGCGATCGCAGTTGTATACACAAAGGCAAAATTCTTCCAAATGGTCCTTTGTTAAGGGCAGAGAACCCGGCTTGAAAGCCAAGCTTGGTAAAAGCCTCAGGAATTTCAAGCTGAGACCGAAACGGAAAGATGAGAAATATAAACCATGTTGCTCATCCTTACCTGCATCATGATCAAAATTCCAGCTCCATAGCTTTGATATTAAGGCTGTCTAGTTTCCGTCACTCAGCTGTTCCATTCAACGCATTGTTGTGCCCTTCAACCACTGACAAAATTTTTAGGTAGCGAAGATTTATCCTGGAGAGCCAGTTTGGTTTAGTGGTATAATGGAACCAGGTTACAAACTGGGAGACAGTGAGTTCTAGTCTTGCCTGAGGCATGAAAGCTGTCTGGGTGACTTTTGGCCAATCACTAGGTGATGGTGAATTCTAGTCCCACCTTAGACATGAAAGCTGGCTGGGCAGTGGTGGGATTCAAGTAATTTAACAACCGGTTCTCTGCCCTAATGATTTCTTCCAACAACCAGTTTGCCAAACTGCTCAGGAAGTTAACAACCGGTTCTCCCAAAGTGATGCGAACTGGCTGAATCCCACCACTGTGGCTGGGTAACTGTTGTGTCTTGCCCGCCCTCAGAGCAGCCGGGGCCTTCTTATCTGCTCCCGAACATGGAGGAATGTATGCCTCCCGGCCCCAGTCCTGGCTCCATGCCCAGACAAACTGCAGAAGAAGGAGCACCTCCCGGCCCCAGCCCTGGCTCCATGCCCAGGCAAACGGAGCAGCTAGACCCCTCCCCCTCCTCCACAGCATGTGAGCCTGAGGAGGGTTTATTACCAACAGCTGATTGGAGTGACCCTCGCATCAGAAGATTGGATAGGCGGAGGCAACAGAAGGAAGGGAGGGGCAGGCCTTAATGAGTGCTGACTCATGGAGCCACACCCCATGGCCTATATAAAGGATCTGCTTTCTGGCAGTCTCTGAGTCAGGCAAAGTCGAACTTATCTTGCTGAAGTCACTTACTGGTCTCCTGCCTGCTCTGAGGACTTTGCTAGGACTTTGGGCAGAGCTGCAGAGGCAAGCCTGATTCGGATTTCCCTGACCCGGCCGTCAGCGGAGGAGTGGGACACAACAGTAACTTTGGGCCATTCACTAGGTGATGGTGAATTCTAATTCCACCTTAGACATGAAAGCTGGCAAGATGACTTTCAGCCATTCACTAGGTCAGGGGTAGTCAACCTTTTTATACCTACCACTCACTTTTGTATCTCTGTTAGTAGTAAAATTTTCTAACCGCCCACCGGTTTCACAGTAATGCGCCGTGTGTCGTTGTCTGCGTATGCCTCTCGCACATCATGGATTGGGTTTGGGGGCGCGGCTATCAGCTCTGCTTGTCTGTTACAGCTGGGTGATGGGGAGATGCACCAGTATTCTGGGACGAGGCTCTTTTATTTGCGGTCGCACTAGAGCGCCATTTAGTTTCACTTACGTAACGTGAACTAAACTTATGCATAGGTGATACAGATAGCATATTTTCAAAATTTTAAATTGTCACAGGGAGTTTTATGAAAACCTAATGAAAATGTTTTTAAATAATGCTATGAAATTTTTTTAAAAAGTCAATTAACTTAAAAAAAAAAGGAAAGTGTTTCATTATCGGACGAAACCCCTACCCCCCACCACAGTGGGGGGGAGGGACCAGGGACCAGGTAGGGACCAGGTTGACTACCACTGGGCTAGGTGATGGTGATGGAAGGCTGAGTCAACCTTGATCATCTAGTCAGACCCCCTGCTAAAGCAGGAGACCCTATACCAATGGAGATTCTCAATCATCCAGGTCATGGTTGTCCCAAAGGTGCTGTTTCAAGAGGTAACTGGACTTATTTTTCATGGAAGATGTTCTGTTTCTCATCCAAGAAGCTTTTTCAGTTCTGCGCCATTTCACACAAGTGCCTGTCCAATCACTTCTTAAAAATCTTCAACGTTGGAGCACCCACAAGCTCTGGTGGCAAGCCGTTCCCCTGATTAATTGTTCTAACTGCCAGGAAATTTCTCCTTAGTTCTAGGTGGCTTCTCTCCTCGATTAGTTTCCATCCATTGCTTCGTGTCCTCCCTTCATGTGCTTAGGAGAATAGCTTGACCTCCCTCATCTTTGTGGCAGCCCCTCAAATATTGAACACTGCTACCGTGTCACCCCAGCCCTTCTTTTCACCAGATATTCAGATATTTTCTCATTTCACCTATCTTCCAATTCACTTCCACTTTTTATTTATTCCCCCATCAGGGAAGAGTAAAGTGACCAGATTTCAGCGATGGCAAAGCGGGACACCATTGATGGCGGGTGCGAGGGGGGGCTGCGCATGTGTGCTGAGTCTTGCCATTGCCTGAAGGAGGAGGAGGAGCGGCTGCTGCTTCTCCGCTCTTCCAGGCAGGCTCGGCTCTCCTCTCGGCTCTTCCAGGCAGGCTCGGCTCTCCTCTCGGCTCTTTTCTTCCTCTCGGGTGAAGTCAAGCGGCGTCTCTCCTCCCTCGCGCCCCTTCTCTGCCACTCCCTTCTCCGCCTCCTCCTCTTGCATCGCCGCCTCCCATTTTCAGAATGGGAGTGAAACAAAAAAAGAAATCGGGACTTTTTGGAATTGCCGCGGGACACGGGACAAATTATTAAAAAGCAGGACTGTCCCACCAAAAGCGGGACGTCTGGTCACTATAGGGAAGAGTGAAAGTACCCGAAAGGTCTATCAAGTTAAAAGTGACAACATCTATCCATCATGAGGAGAAAGGCCATGGAAGCTGTTGGTGCCACCTGACAGGATTTGTTTATTTTGTTGGCTAACTATCCAAATGGATCTTTTATTAAGTTGTTGTTGTTGTTGTTTTTTGAAATCCTGCAAAACAATTCTCCTCCTGATCTTTATGCACCGCATGACTTACAAGGTCGATAAAACAACAACAGCAAACCTTAGGGATTTACTACGGGTGCTCCACACGCAAGGCCATTTACATGTTAGAAGCTCATTTTATGAGGCTAATAAAAGTCCGGGGAATTTACATGACAATTTGTGGGAGGCCATTTGTGATGTTAGGCATCAATTTTACAGCGTCAACTGTGGTGGTAAAAAATGCGGAGTGTATTATGGGCGGTTTGATTCTCCTCCCCTTCCTTCCTTCCTCTTGTTTTCGTGACTTTGTGGATACTTCTTTGAGCAGGTTCCCATTTTTTGTTTTGTATGCTGTAAGGCAGAAGTGGGGAACTATGGGCCCTTTAGGACTTGCGGACTTCAACTCCCAGAATTCCTGAGCCAGCCATGCTAGTTTATATTATTATGTAAACGTCCAAAGTTGAGGTTTGATGTTATTATTTTATTCTACTGCACCAAAGGAAGTTGGAGGCTTTTTCCCCCCCCTTTCCCCCTTTTTCTCAAACTTTTCCTTCCTTTTCCTCCCTATCTCTCCTACCATTTTCTTTTATACAGATTAACAAAGTTGGAAGGGACCTTGTAGGTTCATCTAGTTCAGGGTCTCAACCTTGGCAACTTTAAGACTTGTGACTTCAGCTCCCAGAGTCCCTCAGCCAGCTTTGCTTTGGGAGTTGAAGTCCATAAGTCTTAAAGTTGCCAAGTTGAGACCTGATCTAGTCCAAGTCCACCCCCCACCCCACCCAAGCAGCAGACCCTACACCATTTCTGTCAGTCTCTTCTTGAAAGCTTCCAGTGATGAAGCTCCCACAATTTCTGGAGGCAGCTTCTGTTCCATTGGTTGATTGTTCTCCCTGTCAGAAAACGTCTCATTATTTCCAGGTTGAATCTCTGGTCAGTTTCCATCCATTGTTCCTTGTCTGGCCTTCAGGTGCTTTGGAAAATAGTTGGACCCCTTCCTCTCTGTGGCAGCCCCCAAACACTGGAAGACTGTTATGCTTTCTCCCCTGGTTCTTCTCTTCACTAGACAAGCCATGCCCAGTTCCTGCAACCGTTCATCATATGCTTTAGCCTCCAGTCCCCTAATCATCCTGGTTGCTCTTTTCTGCACTTTTTCTAATATCTCAACATCTTTTTTACAGTGTGGGACCAACACTGGATGCAGTACTCTAGGTGTGGTCTTACTAAGGCTTTATAGAGCGGTATTAGTATCTCACTTGATCTTCTAATTCTGTTTCTTATGGTATTCATGCATAAATAAATAAAACTTTGGTTGCGGTGGGGGGAAAACAGTAGGAAAATATCAAACATATCCAGAGGTGGTATTCAGCCAGTTCGGGAGAACCGGTAGTAGAGATCACGGGGGGTTTGCAGAACCAAACCAGACAGTTATAGAGGTGCAAATGACATACTCAATAATTCCTCTGTAGAACTGGATCAATTCTATTCTATTCTATTCTATTCTATTCTATTCTATTCTATTCTATTCTATTCTATTCTATTCTATTCTATTCTATTCTATTCTATTCTATTCTATTCTATTCCACCCACCTGCCCACCTGCCCCATCTCTTTGCCATCCTATTTAAGGACATTTTCAAGACCGGGTGCATGCGCGGAATGCACTCGAGCGAGCAGAGCACATGCGTGGAAGGCCAGCCACATGCGCAGAAAGCACACATGCGTGCAAAGCGAGCCCGCGCACGCTATGGCGAACCAGTAGTATGAATATTGTAAACCAACTGCTGAACATATCCCTTCCGTAATGGAAGACACTCAGCTTGTAACTATTTATGTATGTTTTCACATTCTGGAATTTTAATTACTTTCGACTTAGAAGAAGAAGCAGCTGTTAAGAAAGGATTCAAAGATCTTTTTAAATACCATTTTTTAAAAATGCCATAGCATGCTAAAAGCAACCTCCGCTCGTGCACACACCTCTGTACCTGCTCTCTCTGACCCCCTAGCTTGAAAGCCCAGAGATATATTTGATGTGTGCTGAAAGAGAACTTCAAACACAAAGCTCCTGAGAAATGGTCCACTTCCCTTCCTAAGACCAGGCTGCCTATCTGGGTACAGTTTAGAGAGAGAAATTTTAAATTGACAAAGCAGACTGTGCTGAAAACTTCACGTCTTAAAGGCCACAGCGGATGATGCCACGCTTACATATGAACATTTTTAAAATTTAATTCAGGGAGCAAAGCCAATCTCCTCCCTTAGCTACGTACTGGCAAAATATCCCTTAGTACAAGGCAGAGACTTAGGGATGAAATGCTCCCAGTTTTCACCGGATTTCCTGATCCGGTAGCACTGGTGGTGGGTGGTTCGGAGAACCGGTAGCAAAAATCCCTGCCCCCCCCAGAGTTGTTTTTTTATTTTTTTTACTTTTAAAAGCATTTTTTCTTCGGCCGAAAAAATGCTTTTAAAAGTAAAAAAAAAGCCTCTGATGATCACATGGCTCAGCTGGGATTGTCTGAACCTTTCAAAAGCATTTTTATGCATTCTTCAGTGGAAGAGGTTGTAAAAAATGCTTTTAAAAGGCTCTGATGATCCCAGCTGAGTTGCCTGATTGTCAGAGCCTTTTAAAAACAATTTTTACAACCTCTTCGGCCAAAGAGTTTGTAGAAAAAATGCTTTTAAAAGTAAAAAAAAAAAGTTGCCCATGCCCACCCAGTCACATTACTCCCCCCACCAAAACATGCCCACAGAACCGGTAGTTTATATATATTTATGTTTATGTTTAGTTATAATTATATTTTATATGTGTATAAGTCTATACACATAGACTTATGTGTGCATGTGTCTATACACACACACACACACACACACACAGAGAGAGAGAGAGAGAGAGTGTTCTGTCCCCCCTCGCCTCCATCTGAGTGATGGCTTAATTAGCCGGTACTATCAGCTCTGGCAGCAAACTAGCGAGCATCTGCCAAGTGTCTCTATTATCTCCCTCGATGCCGATGAGTCACCCAGGAACAAACAGTACTTCAGCTCTCAGTTAATCAATTGATTTTGCTGTCTTTATATCCTGTGGGGTGTGGCTCCATGACTCAGCACTTCCTAGGCCTGCCCCACCCCTGCTTCTGTTGTTCCCGCCTCTCCTGCCTACGAAACCTAGGATCCAGCCAGGCCTGATTGCCATCAGTCGGGTCTGGAGGTGTGGCCTGGGGGGGGGAAAGAGTCAGGGGACAGAGGCCTCATTATCTCTTCCACCTGGCCTGTCTCTGGGTCCTGGGGCTGGGCCAGAGGAGCCAGTGGTCCCGAGGTAAGTCCTGACAGCCCTTCCACCTCACTTTCCAAGTCACTTTCTGGCAGGAGGCCCGGCTCCAAGTCACTTTCTGGCAGGAGGCCCGGCTCGGGGGGCGCAGAAACAACACACAGAGAGAAAACAGTATTTTAAATAAAGAGGAGCATTTAATCTGAATAACAAGGAGGTATTTTAAAGGTGTACATGAAACTTAGGCAGTGGTGGGTTTGCTGCCGGTTTAACAACCGGTCTGGTGAGCGCGCGTTTAAGGCACACTTGCACGTAGCACTGAAAATGGAGCATATAGAAGCTCAGCTGCTTACCTTCCAAGTCAGCAACGGTAAGTAGAACAGCGAGGGGGCGGTTGTGCCATGCGATTGAGAGGAGCTACAAAGCAGGGAATGAAGGACAGGATAAAATGGGGCCGGGTGGGCGGGGCCAAATGATCATCGATGCTACCGGTTCATCTGAACCGATCCGAACTGGCTGAATACCATCTCTGAACTTATGCCACCATTGTTGTCCTGTTTTTTATTTCCTTACTACATATATATAATGTTCTGCTCTGCTCCACTCCGCTCTGCTCCGTTCCGTTCCATATTTTCTATCCCATCCTATCTAATCCTATCCTATCCATCATTTAACTCCTGTTCTGTTCTGTTCTGTTCTGTTCTGTTCTGTTCTGTTCTGTTCTGTTCTGTTCTGTTCTGTTCTGTTCTGTTCTGTTCTGTTCTATAAGATACGGTACAATACGATACCAGACTATACTATACTATACTATACTATACTATCCATCGTTTAATTCCTATTCTATTCTATTCTATTCTATTCTATTCTATTCTATTCTATTCTATTCTATTCTATTCTATTCTATTCTATTCTATTCTAATGCTTTATGTTTCCACCAGTTGAGTTTGATGGTTTTTAATATGATTTTATATGTCATTTGATTTTTTCATTAGGATCTGCCCAGAGCTGATCGAAAGATGGGTGGCTATATAAATGTTTTAAATCAATAAAATAATAAATAAAGATCAGCTCATCAAATCAGCCTCACTCTCACAGACTGTCTTAGTTTAAGAATCCATTCTTTAGTAGACCTTTCAAACATGGAGTCATCTATTAAAAAAAACACTCCACTCCACTCCACTCCATATATTCTCTTCTCTTCTCTTCTCTTCTCTTCTCTTCTCTTCTCTTCTCTTCTCTTCTCTTCTCTTCTCTTCTCTTCTCTTCTCTTCTCTTCTCTTCTCTTCTCTTCTCATTTATTATTTATTTATTTATTATATTTGTATACCGCCCTTCTCCTGAAGGACTCAGGGCGGTTCACAGCCAATAAAACCAGAATACATATAATACAGATTAAAAGCAGTATAAAAAATTAATTCCATAAATGGCCTAATTTTTTTTAAAATACGAGTAAAACCCCAGTTAAAAACCCCAATTTAAAAACCCCGATTTAAAACTATGTTCAAGCTAGTCCCGCACGTCGAAACAACAGCGTCTTCAGCTCGCGACGGAAGGTCCGAAGGTCGGGGAGTTGACAAAGCCCCGGAGGCAGCTTATTCCAGAGGGCGGGATCCCCCACAGAGAAGGCCCTCCCCCTGGAGGTCGCCAGCTGACATTGTTTGGCTGACGGTATCCGAAGGAGGCCCTCTCTGTGAGAACGCACTGGTCGGTGTGAGGCTACTGGTGGCAGTAGGCGGTCCTGTAGATACCCCGGTCCTAAGCCATGGAGCGCTTTAAAGGTGATAACAAGCACCTTGAATTGGACCCGGAAGACCACCGGGAGCCAGTGCAAACTGCGCAGGAGAGGTGTCACATGGGAGCCACGCAGTGCTCCCTCTTCTCCTCTCCTCTCCTCTCCTCTCCTCTCCTCTCCTCTCCTCTCCTCTCCTCTCAGTTCATCCCATCCCATCCCATTTAATTGATTTAAAAAGTTGAAAAGATTGTTCCAGATTTCAACAGCTTTCAGGTATTTGCTAGTTTATGTGCTTCTTCCTCCTGTACATATGGCCCACAGGTAAAACATCACAATCAAGGTTTGATATATATATTTTTTTCATACTGTCGCTTCCAGAATCTTTTGTGCGTGGATGCCTGAGCATGTCAGTGAAACTTTCCACAGAAACAACTATCACACAAACAATTGGGGCATGTTTGTGGTGTTTTATAATGTCCATCAATACCAAATAAACATTGGATGCTCAGAACAATCATAGCCCTATTTTCTTATTTAAATACCTGCTGATGTGTTAATAAATGAACATCAAGCCATTTTTACTAGCTGACAAAATTGGCGTATGGATTTGTCCTAATTTAGATGTAGAGATTCACTGGGAGTATGCTGGATATAATCAAACCTGGAAATAACACACAATTTTCCAATTTTATTTATCGTGACCACTTTTGCAGACTTTGGATGGCTCCTACCAGTAATGTGGCGTTATATTTACTTTTATTATTCTGGTTCCAATTGCTAAGACAGACAATTTATGTTTTTAAAAAAGTGAATGATCATGTCAGATCTTTCTTTCAGCTGGAATGGCAGATTTGTAAAGCTCAAGCACAGAACGACAAGAGTTGGAAGGGACCTTGGAGGTCTTCTAGTCCAACCCCCTGCTCAAGCAAGAGGGCCTCTGCCATTTCAGACAGGTGGTTGTTCAGTGTTATTATGTTATTCTTCTACGAGCGAGGTGGTGCAGTGGTTCGAGTGCAGTACTGCAGGCTACTTCGGCTGACTGCTAGCTGCAGTTCAGCAGTTCAAATCTCACCGGGCTCAAGGTTGACTCAGCCTTCCATCCTTCCGAGGTGGGAAGAATGAGGATCCAGATTATTGGGGGCAATAATTCCCTTTCTCATTCTCCTTCCTGGTGGTGCAGTGGTTAGAATGCAGCATTGCAGGTTTGCCCACTGCTAGCAGTTCAATCCTAACCAGCTCAAGGTTGACTTGGCCTTCCATCCTTCCGAGGTCGGTAAAATGAGGACCCAGATTATTGGAGGCAGTATGTTGACTCTGTAAACGAGGGCTGTAAAAGCACTGTAAAGCAGTATATAAGTCTAAGTGCTATTGCTATTCCTTCCTTCCTTCCTTCCTTCCTTCCTTCCTTCCTTCCTTCCTTCCTTCCTTCCTTCCTTCCTTCCTTCCTTCCTT
>NW_026682017.1:0-12209 GCF_028640845.1 Ahaetulla prasina | reverse complement strand
TGAATCTCTGACAACCTCAGCTTTCTACTCTCTCACAAGGCATTCATTCAAATTCAGGAGTCCAATTTCAATGGCTTGTTCCCGTTTACTTCAAAACAACAGTTAAGACTTGCTTATTAGTTCTCCAAGTCTTTTTTTTCCCCTCTCAGCTGCAGTATTTATCCCAGTTCCTCCTTGTATACGATGGCTTTCTGCATCAGTCTAAATATAGATGTAGAAAGCGAGACTACAATTAAATGAAAACTCGAGGGATGACACAATTAACAAACACACAAGCATGCCTTGCCTAAAAGTGCCTTTCAGAGTTACAATGAAATTCTTCTTACCTTTAGCTCACTTTTTTTCTTTCCTTTTAGCAACTCCTGAACCAGAGAGTTCTCTCTCCCCCTTTCCCCCCGCCTCTCTAGAAAGAAATATCAGAAGCTAGTCCTATCCAGCTGGGAAGGTCCAAGAACGAACGTCAGGTGAGTTCTTTTTGCCCTTGTGACACATTTAGCAGCTCCACAAGTTTTTTCTCAAATGAATGCAGGAGGACAAGAGAGGAGGAGCGGGAGAAGAAGGAGGAGGAGCAGCCGAGCTTGCTGTCAGCTCTTCACAGTCATTCATGGATAAAATATACTGATTCTGTATTGTTGTAATGCAGTGTTTCTTTTGGCCCTTAGGTGTCGCCCTTGGCCATTTGTTGGATTGTTTTTTCCTTTTGTGTAAAGACAGATGCAAAATATGAGTTAAGTAGATTTGCTTTCTATTTACTGGGACCGCCTGCTGTTACCTCATGCCTCCCACCGTCCCGTCACGCTCTCACAGAGAGGATTTCTCAGGGTGCCGATCCGCCAAACAATGTCGGCTGGCGGCCCCAGGAAGATCCTTCTCTGTGGGGCTCTACTTTGGAATGAACTTCCCCCTGGTTTACGCCACATACCTGACCTTTGGACCTTTCGCCGCGAATTGAAAACGTATTTGTTTATTCACGCGGGGCTAGCTTAAACTTTTTAAACTGTTTAGTTTTTAAATTTTAAATTCTATTTATGTTTTAAATTGGGGTTTTTAGATTTTAATATTTTAATTTTTCAGCCAATTGTGTAATAAGTTTCTTAATTTAGTTTTTAAATTGTATATTGTGTATGTTTTTTAGCCTGGCTGTACACCGCCCTGAGTCCTTCGGGAGAAGGGTGGTCTAGAAATTCAATAAATAATAATAATAAAATAATAATTTAGCAGTGTAAGATTTATCCTCTTGTTGCTAGCTTCTCCTTCTCCTTCTCCATCCCACCACCACACTACTACCATCACCAACATCACCCCAACAACACATCTGCCCAATAAAGACAATTAAATAATAATAAAAATGATAGACCGTCAGGACTTGCTTCATCTTTTCTAAGATCTTTTTGCTTCTGGAACTACAGGAGCTTTCTCTGTGCTTAAACAAGAGAAAAGCAGAAAAATCTGGCGAATGAGCCCAACAAGTCCTTATGCAACATGAGGCACATCTTATACATCATCAATTTTTTTCTCCCTGAAGATGCTTTTCTGTAGATGGAAATGATCAAAAAGAGAAAAAGAAAAATGAGAAGTCCCCCACACACAAAAAACTTGCCAATTTGCAAAAGTAGTCATAGAACCCATTTATGGGTTCTGCTTGTGTGTGTACCTCTGTTTATAAAAGCTAAAATCTCACAGAGCACTTAAATTGGAAGCTGAAAGAATGCCTGTATTAATCTATATACTTGAATTATATAGCTAAAATAGCCCTAGAATACTAACAAGAAAGGATATGTGTGCACAAATCAAATAAATAGCCTGAGGTATAAGAGCAATGCTTGGGGATGATCACCAGTAATTTCTAAAGGCTGCAGTTTTTAATATGAAATAACAGAAGGCATTTTTCTATCCAAAACTGGATAGCAATCATCTTATACATATTTCATAAAGTCAACATGAATGTAAATAAAACTTGGCCCTCTTCATTATTCTTAGTGCATTGTCCCTGGTTAGGCTGCTAAAAATCCATATTGGTCTTTTTCTCAGAAAAATTATTCACCCTTGCCTTGATCTTTGCTAAATGTTTTACAGAGGATACTTATCACACAGACTACTACCCCCTTCTAACCTAAGAAATGTATTTTATCTTTTCCTTAATGAGAAATTAATGTCAGCGGTCCAACTAGCGAACCCAAATGAAGTGGCAACTCTTGGGATCTTTGAATTCCCAAAAGTATAACTTTAGTGGATACACCATCTCGGAGACTGCAGAAGCAAAATGAGCTCACTTAGTTAAACAAGAGATCCCCTTTGTCTCCACCCCTGGGGATTCACATTGTGCAATTATAAAACTTTCTTTTGTTATGGGAACAGTGTATGTCTCCATTTAACGCCTGCAGTAGTGAGGTTGGTGAAGTTCAGGCTCTCACGGTTCATAGATAAAATCATAGATTTCCATTCCCCCCTCCCTCCTCCCATTTGAATGGACAGTTCAAGAGCAATAGAAGCTCAGAAGAAGTGATTCAATCTTGACAATTTCTACTTTTGCAGCCTGAAGAAATAAAAGAGTCCAATGAGGGCAGAATATGACTAATGTATAGAATGTGTAGAGTGAGAATTTGGCTGTTAGGAGAAGAAAAGCAGGAAAAACTAAGAGATGTAGGAAAAAAAGGGATATTGCACAGGCAGTCCTCGATTTATGACTGTAATGATTTCTATTGTAAGCCATGATGGCTGTTTCCAGTCAATCCTATGGTCAGGTCTGGTATTTGCAGAAGTTGTTAAGTGAATACCAAAGACATTAAGCACATTCATGTATTCCTATGGGTCCCAATGGTGCATGGCACAACATCAGGACTAGATTCAGCAGTCGATCTGCATTTAAAAGACAAAGGCCCCTCTTTTGAAGACAGCAAAGTCCACATTTTGGACAGAGAGAACTGCTGGTTTGAAAGAAGAGGCCATCTATATCAAAATTGGACAGCCCTCTCTCAACAGAGGGGGTGGGTTACGGCATCATCTATATCTAGTCTATAACACAGTCCTTTCAACAATTCCAAGAAGGCTCCACACACATTTGCACTACTCAGGTGACCATGAAACACAGATAAACCTCCAGGTGACCTCAACAACTTGCTGAAAGGACGCAAATGACCAGCTGTCTGCGATGAGTATAAATCCTTCCATTCCCCACCATCCTGTCAGAGCAGAAGAAGCTTCTTGGAGGAGAAAAGAAACATCTTCAAAGAAAAACCAGAAAGTCCAGTTGCTTCTTGAAAAAAAGGGGTACAACTATTATCTGGATGACTGACAATCTTCATAGATATTTGTTCCTATGGGTGTTTTTTTGCTGAAAAATAAAAAGGCCAGAAACGGGGGGTGGGGGGGAGGGATTTGTTATAAAAAGTGATCATGCAACGGGGAACATTGCAACCAGCTATAAAGGTCAACTGGTTGCTTTAATTGTATATTGTATTGTTTGTTTTATTTTGGCTGTACACCGCCCTGAGTCCTTCAGGAGAAAGGCGGTATAAAAATCGAAATAACAATAATAATAATAATAATAATAATAAAAATAATAATAATAATAATAATAATAATAATAATAATAATAATAATAATAATAATAATAATAATAATAATAATAATAATAATAATAATATACCTGAAATGCAGTCATGTGATCACAGGGGTGATGTTCAACCATCAGAACTCTGGAATCAGGTCATAAGTGGCTTTTGAGGGAAAGGTCAGTCAAAACTTCAAAAAGTTGCTAAGTATTAAGCAGGCCATTAAGGGAGGATTACATTTATATGCTTATACCTTTATATACTATATAACCTTTTTGTATGATAGTTACATATATTATTGTGACAAAATAAATAAATAAATAAAAATAAATAAATTTATCCCAGAGCAGGATTTACTTAGTTTTCTGAAACGTTGAAAAGAGATTGAAGTTAGCCCCTTGAGGTAGTCCAGACAAGAAGCACAACCATAAATTGCCTACGTTATGGGCCTTCCTCTTGTCTCCCATTAAACTTACCTCATCTGCTACCAAACAGAATCAAGTTTCCTGGAATGTATTGCCATATCTTACGTGTGCACTCCTTAAAGCTTCCTCACTTATAAAGTCATTTCTACATTTCTTATAACAGAATTGGAAGGGACCTTGGAGGTCTTCTACTCCAACCCCCTGCTCAAGCAGGAAATCCTGTACTATTTCAGACAAATGGTTGTCCAATCTTTTCTTAAAACCCTTCAGTGAAGGAGAACACACAACTTCTGAAGGCAAGCCATTCTACTGGTTAATTGTTCTAACTGTCAGGAAATTTTTCCTTAGTTCTAGGTTGATTCTTTCCTGGATTACTGTCCATCCATTGCTTCTGGTCCTGCCTTCTTTACGCTTACATCTTTCCCATTTCAAAGAGGCGCACCCATCTCCTCCCACTTATGACTGTATGACTATAACTTGTTGCTTGTATCCTTATGATTTATATTGATTATTGTCTCCTAGTATGATTTGACTGCTTATTTGTACCCCATGACTATCATTAAGTGTTGTATCTTATGATTCCTGATGAATGTACCATTTCCTTTAATGTACACTGAGAGCATATGCACCAAAGACAAATTCCTTGTGTGTCCAATCACACTTGGCCAATAAGGAAATATTGCAAGGTAATATTTATTTATTTATTATTTTATTATTTTATATTTATTTATTTTGTCAAGTACATATTAGATAATATATATAAGTATAAGCCTGAATTGAATACATAAAATGAATAGAATAGAATAGAATAGAATAGAATTTTTATTGGCCAAGTGTGATTGGACACACAAGGAATTTGTCTTGGTGCATATGCTCTCAGTGTACATAAAAGAAAAGATACGTTCATCAAGGTACAACATTTACAACACAATTGATGGTCAATATATCAATATAAATCATAAGGATTGCCAGCAACAAGTTATAGTCATACAGTCATAAATGGAAAGAGATTGGTGATGGGAACTATGAGAAGATTAATAGTAGTGCAGATTCAGTAAATAGTTTGACAGTGTTGATGGAATTATTTGTTTAGCAGAGTGATGGCCTTCGGGAAAAAACTGTTCTTGTGTCTAGTTGTTCTGGTGTGCAGTGCTCTATAGCGTCGTTTTGAGGGTAGTAGTTGAAACAGTTTATGTCCAGGATGCGAGGGGGTCTGTAAATATACAATTAAAGGGAAAATTAGGACAGGGATGGTAGGCACGCTGGTGCTCTTATGCACTCGCCTTACAGACCTCTTAGGAATGAGGTGAGATCAACAGTAGACAGTCTTAGGTTAAAGTTTTGGGGGGCTGGGGATGAGACCACAGAGTTTGGTGGTGCATTCCAAGCATTAGCAACTCTGTTACTGAAATCATATTTTCTGCAATCGAGTTTGGTGAGGTTCACTTTAAGTTTGTATCTATTGTGTGCTCGTGTATTGTTGTGGTTGAAGTTGAAGTAGTCATTGACAGGTAGGACATTGTAGCAGATGATTTTATGAGCTATGCTAAAGTCATACCAAAGGTGGCGTAGTTCTAAATTTTCTAAACCCAGAAGTCTGGTGGCATAAGGTATTTTGGATACTCAAAGAAAACTAACAATAAATACAATAGTGGAATATTATTAGCAACTGAAACATTGATATGCTTAAAAAAGAAAAATAAGTAATTCTAAAAATTGTTACTATTGGATATATTCAGTAAATTCTACAGAGGAAGTAAAATGGGAGAGGAGTGATTCAGCTGGTAAAGGTATCTTTTGCAACCATCATCACATATTAGAATCTACTGCATTCAAAAAAAATGCTCAACTTCTGTGTGAAATGGCATGAATATGACTTAATAAAACAAAATCTGTTCCATGCAATAAGGCACACACATATACCACAGGGACAAGAAAATATAAATTTTGCATTCGGTTCCTTTTCCGGTGAAATATATCAATCATTTTAAAAGAGAAGTAGGCTTTACTGTAATATAAAATTAAAAAGCTTATGTACGATAAAGTTGTATTTTCAGGCTGAAAGTGAAAAAAAAAGACTGACAAGACGCAAAGGACAAGGGCTGACCTTATAATTGGTCTCATAGGTTTTAACCTTGCCCTTATTATTCTCTAATACTTGATTATCATTATTATATAATCAGGAAGAGATCCTTGTGTTAACCTACATAATTAGTTTGCCATTCCCTTCCACAATATTTTGCAGGTTTCAGCTTAGGCAACAACCTTGTGATTCTCAGGATATTCTTTTCCCCCATGGTTTAACCAAGGCCAACCCAGTTCACATTTCAAGAACAGCTAAGGCCATCTATATAATGCTACCCTGTTATTTATTCATCGGTCATATTCATTACTCTCTTTTTCTATCTTAGTCTCTCTTATTCATTCCCTCAAAGTACAGTAAAAGTTTCAGCAATCAATTGTCTGACCTTAGTTGCATTTTGAAGGTTATTGCATATATTCTAGGGACATACAGTAGGTGAATTTGATTTAGACCATAAATATGTATCAAACCATTTGTACAGATCAGCAAGTTTTTTTGTATTGGCAAAAAGCAGACATTATTTGAGGCAATAATGGTTTATCAAGAGTTGGCTTATTTCCTGCCTTGGCTCCTTAGTACAGGAAAAATCAACCTTTTCCTATGCCAATGTGTACATTTGAAATATTGAAATAAAGTCATGAGACTTTAAAAAAAAGGGCTATCATGAAGTGGTCTATAACCACTCATCCTGCTTTAGAAAGAATCTTTCTGGATTAGTTCTAGAGCTTCACAGGCACTGTGAAGGCATATATCCAAATAATGAAAATATTAGTAAATACTAAAAGGAAAGTATTATTATTAACACCACTACTACTACTACTACTACTACTACTACTACTACTACTACTACTATTATTATTATTATTATTATTATTATTATTATTATTATTATTATTATTATTATTATGTTGATTTATTGCACACTCAGACAGATGTTTAGACTGGATTTGGCAATAATAATATTAACAACAACAACAACAACAACAACAGCACATCAAGAAATTGCAGCTTCCTGCAATAACACCAGCGGAACTGCAAAAAAATGCGCTACTCAGAACATTGTATATTTTAAAAAGATACTTGGTTGATATCTAGGATGCTGGCAACAACCTGTTTCAACCATTAACACCAGTTAATCATATTTGTGACACATTTTTAAATGTTCAGTTGACTGAGTTTCATGTTTAACGAATAAAGTATATAATAATAATATCCCAAAACAACTGGAGCATCACTTCAACACCATAGGCATTGACAAATTTACCATCAGTCAATTGCAGAAGACGGCTTTACTTGGAACAGCTGCCATCCTGCGATGATATCTGTAACACTATCAAACATCAAGATTTGCCTATCCCAGGTACCTTGGTAAGGACTCAATAGGTAGACAAAAATGCCAAACCCAGTCTAAACATCTGGCTGACTGTGCAATGAATAATAATAACAACAACAATAGCAACAGTGACAAAAGTAAGCAAATGTAGTATTAATAGTAATGGGTGCTTGAGTGTAATCCCAAAACACCTGGACCACCACTTGAATACCATTGGCATTGACAAATTCACCCTCAGTCAATTGCAAAAGGCACCTTTACACAGAACAGCTTATATCATGCAGTGCTATCTTTAACTTCATGAACCATCCACATCTGGCTATCCAGGTCCTTAGGAAAAACTTGATAGGTGGACAAAAATGCCAAATCTAGGTTGAACAGGGACCTAGGAGGTCTTCTAGTACAACTCCCTGCTCAAGCAGGAGACCCTATACCAGTGATGGCTAACCTTTTTGCTATTGTGTGCCAAAAGTGTGGGGGGGGTGTCACATGCACATGTGCCTACACTCATAATTCTATGCGCCTCACCCCCATGCATGCCCGCATGACCACTCCATGCTCCCCTCACTTTTGGCATTTAATGGCCTGGTGGGCCCGGTAGGCCCCTTTTTGCTCTCCCCAGGCTCCAGAGCCTTTCTGGAGCCTGGGGAAGTGAAAAACAGGCCTTCCCCACTCCCTCAGAGGCATTCCATCCTGTCTATTCTATTCTACTGCACAAATTTCATTCACTAAAAAAAAAAAAAAGGAACAATGCTTACTATACAAGACATAAATGCATCGATAGTTGCATCGATAGTTGGGTAGGTTCATATTTGATAATCATGTAATTCAGTCTCATCTCTCAAACTAATAAGAATAGATGACACAAGGGATTATTAGTGGTATTATTATAGAATTAGAATTATGAATTTATCGGTAGACTTAAATCTGGTATATTTTAAATTTTTAGTTCTATCACTTTATAGACAGGAAAATTGAAAAATCTATTGTTAGTTTGGGCAAAAGGCTTAGTGAAAATGGCTTGTCAAAATCTCTTCTTGGTCTGGGAGCGAAAGCTACATCTGTTTTCTTGCTGAATCCCATTGCCAGCACTTCTGTCATTTTAAATTATAACTAGACCTTTCTGCCTACAGGTGTTACAAGCAACCAATTCTATAGTGCCAAGAAAGGGAAATAGCACTGATGCAGATAACAAGGGTTATTTGGAAATCAATGCAGACATTCAGACAACTTTCAGACAAGGGTTTAAAATCCAGTTGCACCAGATTTCACCTAGGGTGATAGTTCAAGGCCTCTTTGCTTGAGATATTGCAAGAAGAGTAAATATCTCAAATGCGATTCTACATAACACTTTTGTGAATAAAATAGAAAAGCAGTTTTTCATCTGTGTAGTTCAGTTTGGTCTTATCCAGCTGGCAGAAGCTATTCACTTCAGGTCTGTTTCAGTCTGTCACAAATCCCTTTTGGTTATTTAGAATGGTCTCTGCATTACCCCTTCATTAATGACTAATCCTCCAGAAAGTTGATATTTTAGGAAGAATACTTGCCCTTTGTAATGTAATTATAAGTGTCTGGATTTGTGTTAAAAATATTTCACTTATTTATTATGCCTTTGAATAGTATTAAATCATAGTGACTGGTTGGAGAAGTTCCTGCAATTTTCTTGGCAAGATTTCGAAAGAGGTTTGCCATTATCTCTTTCCTATGACTGAGAAACAGGGACTGTGCCATAATCCCCCCACTGGCTTTATGCCTAAGGCATAACTAGAAGTCATGGTCTCTTGGTTTTTAGGCTCATGGCTCACTACATCAAACAACACACACACACAGAAACATACTGGACAAAAATAATAATGCTGTAGCTGTCAACACATTCAATTCCTTCAAATTTTAACTTATAGATGGAATGAAAGTAAATATAACTAATGGTGATTTGAAAAGGCATCAAGTCTAGTTGTATCTCTGGGTTAAGGCAAAGAAAATAAAATACTAAAGAAGTCCATATAAGGCTTTTTATAAGCCTGGAGTCTAACTTCTTTTAATAGAATAGAACAGAACAGAACAGAACAGAACAGAACAGAACAGAACAGAACAGAAAGAACAGAACAGAACAGAACAGAACAGAACAGAACAGAACAGAACAGAATAGAATAGAATAGAATTTGTTGTTGGCCAAGTGTGACTGGGAATCTTAGGTGTATATAAGGAGAATAAAATACATTAATCAAGAATAAAAAGATACAACTCTTAGTTATAGTCAAGGTTACTAATAAGCTATCAAATCGTACTAGGAAACAATTAAAAACAATATAATTGAAAGATACAAGCAACATGGTTATAGTAACCATGTTTATGGGCATTACGGAGACCTGGTTGGGTGCAGAAGGGGGGGTGCCCCTAGTTGAACTGTGCCCGCCAGGTTTCCGAGCATTCCATCAACCGAGGGCCCAGGGTAGGGGTGGAGGGGTGGCGGTTGTAATGAAAGAGGGTCTGGAGCCGAGAGAGACCACTGTTCCTCAGATAGCCGGCTGTGAATCCCTTCTTGTGAAGTGGGGCCATAAGAATCAGATGGGTTTGCTGATCAAGTACCTGGCTCCTTGCTACGTGACTACAGCCCTGCCTGAGCTACTGGAGGTGCTTGCCGGGGTGGCTGTTGAGATCCCCAGACTTTTGGTCATGGGTGATTTCAATCTGCCATCGGCTGGCTTGTCATCAACAGTGGTTCAGGAGTTCTAGGCTTCCATGACGGCCTTGGACCTGATTCAAGTAACTGATGGTCCTACTCACACGGGGGGATCCGTGCTGGACCTGATTTATATCTCTGGACAGTGGTTTAATGATCTGGTAGTAAGAGATTTAGTGACAATACCGGTGTCATGGTCAGATCATTTTCTCCTCCGCCTAGACTTTCAGACCGCTACTCACCACTGCAGGGAGACGGAACCAATGCATTGGTCCCATCCCAGGCGCCTGATGGACCCTGAGAGGTTCCAGACGGAGCTTGGGCCGTTCCCTGAGGATCTTACCCACGGCACGACCGAAGAACTAGTCGCGGCCTGGGAACAGGCCGCGGCTGGGGCTTTGGACCGTGTCATGCCTTTGCGGCCTCTGGCCCAGCGTAGATCTCAATTGGCTCCTTGGTTCTCTGAGGAGCTGAGAGAGATGAAACGCCGGAGAAGACGCCTAGAGAGCACCTGGAGGTCCAGCCGCCCGGTTGATCGGACACTAGTTAGGTCTTTTCAAAGACCTACCTAGTGGCACTGAGGGTGGCGAGGCGCCCACGCCTCCTCCCTCATTGCGCCGGCAGATAACCGCCCGGCCGCCTGCCTGGGTGACCCGCCCTTCTTCACCAGGGGACGGATGACCTACAGGGACGTGCCGAGGAGTTTAGTGGTTATCTATACGATAAAATCGCCAGCCTCGGGATAGCTTGGACCAAGATTGCGGCGATCCAGATGAGATGACTGAGGCTCGCCTTGTTGATGTGGTTTGGGATGAGTTTGATTCTGTGGCTCCCGAGGACATGGACAGGTTGCTGGGAGGCTGCATGCCACTACATGTTTACTGGACCCGTGCCCTCCTGGCTGGTGCTGGCCACTCAGGATGTGACACGAGGCTGGCTCTGGGTATTATAAATGCTTCTTTGATGGAGGGGTCTTTCCGCTGCCTTGAAAGAGGCGGTGGTGAGACCCTCCTCAAGAAGCCTTCCTGGACCCAGCTATTTTGGGTAATTATCGTCTAGTCTCCAACCTTCGCTTTGTGGCGAAGGTTGTAGAGAGTGTGGCACGGCAGTTCCCTCAGTACCTGGAGGAAGCTGTCTATCTAGACCTGCTCCAGTCCGGCTTCCGCCCGGTATAGCACGGAGACAGCTTTGGTCGCGTTGGTGGATGACCTCTGAGGGCCAGGGATAGGGGTTGTTCCTCTGCCCTGGTCCTGTTGGATCTCTCATCGGCTTTTGATACCATCGACCATGGTATCCTGCTGCGCCGGTTGGAGGGGTTGGGAGTGGGAGGCACCGCTTATCGGTGGTTCTCCTCCTACCTCTCCGACCGGTCGCAGTCGGTGTTGACAGGGGGCAGAGATCGGCCGCAAGGCGCCTCACTTGTGGGGTGCCGCAGGGGTCGATTCTCTCGCCTCCTGTTCAACATCTACATGAAGCTGCGCAGGTCATCAGTGGCTTTGGGGTGAGTTATCATCTGTACGCTGATGATACTCAGCTGTACTTTTCCACCCCAGGCCACCCCAGCGAAGCTGTCAAGTGCTGTCCCGTTGTTTGGAGGCCGACGGGTCTGGATGGGGAGAAACAGACTCAGACTCAATCCATCCAAGACGGAGTGGCTGTGGATGCCGGCATCCCGGTACAGTCAGCTGCAACCGCCGCTGACTGTTGGGGGCAGTCACTGGCCCCAACGGAAAGGGTGCGCAACTTGGGCGCTCCTGGATGAACGGCTGTCGCTTGAAGATCACTTGACGGCCGCCTCCAGGAGAGCTTTTACCAGGTCCGCCTGGTCCGCCAGTTGCGCCTTTCTTGACCGGGATGCCTTATGCACGGTCACTCATGCTCCACTACTCGACTGGATTATTGCAATGCTCTCTACATGGGGCTACCTGAAGTGTACCCGGAGACTGCAGTTAGTCCAGAATGCAGCTGCGCTGGTGATTGAGGGAGCACGCGTTGCTCCCGGTAACACCACTCCTGCGCAGTCTGCACTGGCTACCTGTGGTCTTCCGGTGCGCTTCAAGGTTTTGGTTACCACCTTCAAAGCGCCCATGGCTTAGGGCCCGGTACTTACGGGACCGCCTGCTGTTTCCAC